>NW_015386397.1:1613460-1650822 GCF_001527695.2 Protobothrops mucrosquamatus
TAAGGATCTTTGAGAGGGAGAGAGAAATAGAGAGAGGGAGCTGAGCTGAGCCGGTCCTCACGCCTCCTGGTTGCCCGCCCGCCGCGCCGGAGCCTCCCCCCACCACCCGGCCCACCTCCCTCGCCGTCGGAGGCCACCTTGGCCCTCTGGCGCCCGGCGCAGCCCTGGGGCTGGCGGGCAGGAGCAGCTCCTTCCCGACCGGTGTTCCATTGTGGGAAACCGATCCGGGCACCGCAGCAGAAGCCACAAGCTGTGGGGGATCCCTGCAGCCGCCGCCAGAGCCGGCTACAACAGAGCGCCAGCCAGTTGCTTCAACCAGGTGCCGGCGGCCTCGGGATGCCCCGCCCATTGCTGACGTTGCCGTGCCGTTTCCCATGATGCCAGGGAATCCCCGCCCCGCCGGAGCCGGCCACAATGGAGCACCGGCCACCTGCTCTAACCAGGCGCCGGCGGGCAGTTCTAAGGTGCGCCGGAGTCACGCACGCCACCGGGCAGGCTGCTGTCAACTGTTTTTCCTGCATGGCATTTCTGGCGGCTGGCTGCATCTTCATCCCATGATTGTTTGGCTCCCTCATCGTGTCCCTCCCCCACAGAAAGGGCATGGCTCTTCATGCAGGCTTGCCCCCTTGCGGGGCTTTTGATTAACTCTGTGCTCAGGTGCCCCACCCCCTGAGAAGTGTGGCAGGAAGTTCCTTTCCCAGGGAGCCGTGCAATCCCGGCGCTACCATAGGCCCCGCTGGCTGGGAAGGCGCGCCGGAGTCGCAGCTGCCGGGAAGGCGATCGCCTCGCTCTTCTCCCATCGCCTGCTTTGCCCGGCTCGAGCCTGGCTGGAGCAGCGTTGGTACTTCCAAAGGTGGCCACTTCAAGGTCGCCCAGGTAGCCCTCGGCTACTCCCCTCCCCACCTCCAAATCGATTCCCGATCGGAGAGAGAGAGAGGGAGAGAAAGAGAGAGGGAGAAAGAGAGGGAAAGAGATGGAGAAAGATAGGGAGAAAGAAATAAAGTGGAAGAGAGAGAAAGGGAGAGAGAGGGGGAGAGAGAGAGAAAGAAAGAGGGAGAGAGAGAGAGAGAGGGGGGAAGGGAGAGAAAGAGGAAGGGAGAGAAAGGGAGAAAGAGAGGGAGAGAGAAATAGAGAGGAAGAGAGAAATAGAGAGGAAGAGAGAAAGGGAGAGAGGAAAGAGAGGGGGAGAGAAAAGAGAGGAAGAGGAGAGGGAGAGGGGAAAGAGGAAAGAGAAAGAGGGAGAAAGAGAGGAAAGAGAAAGAGGGAAGAGAGAAAGGGAGAGGAAAGATAGAAAGAGAAAAAAAGAGGAAAGAAAGTGAGAAAGAGAGAGGGAGAGGAAAGAAAGAGAGGAAAGAGAGGGAGAGGAAAGAGAGGGAGAGAGGAAAGCATAATCACTATGCTTTAATTATGTTCAATTTGTAAAAATGAAAATACATCCTGCATATCAGATATTTACATTGCGATTCATAACGTAGCAAAATTACAGTTATGAAATAGCAATGAAAATAATTTTATGGTTGGGGGTCACCACAACATGGTGGCCACGCCNATCACTATGCTTTAATTATGTTCAATTTGTAAAAATGAAAATACATCCTGCATATCAGATATTTACATTGCGATTCATAACGTAGCAAAATTACAGTTATGAAATAGCAATGAAAATAATTTTATGGTTGGGGGTCACCACAACATGGTGGCCACGCCCACTTGGTGGCCACACCCACTTGGCCACGCCCCTGGCACCCGGCGATGTATAAGTGGTTGGGGGTCACCACAACATGGGGAACTGTATTATGGGGTCACAGCATTAGAAAGGTTGAGAACCACTGATTTAAAACAAATACAGAATGATGGATAATCTGTAATATAGCTTTAAGCTATAGTTCTTGAACGTGGTTGGTCATACATCACATAGAATTTCACTGTCCTAACAAAAAAAAAGTAATTCTAAGTATGTTTGTGTTCAGTGAACTTAATTCCATTTTATTCACATTGGGTTTACCTCAAGTCATTTAAAAAAAATTGTTTACTTTAAAAATATAGAAAGTTACAACTTCATGGTATTGAAAAAAAGTGCAAAAAGTGCTCTGGAAAATGTGACTTATAAGTTCTTCGATTTTTCTAGTTTATTTGTAGGAGGCTTGACTCTATATGGTTCTCTTTCTGATCTTAAATCATTTCATTTCCTCCTCCACCTTAAACAGGCGATATCTGATCTTACATTTCTTTTGTTAGTAAGCTACTGTCTAGTGGTCCTGCTGGGAAGACCCCATCAATATAATAAAATCAATAATTTGCATATTCTTGTGAAAGGACAAAGGTTGTCCAACAAGAGCATTTGCTCAGTGCTGAGTAATTGGTTTCCTTTTAGTGAATGTAACTTCTAGAGAAAAGATGGTAATTGCCTTTGATTCATTGGTGGGACACCTGGATGGGGGAGGAACAAATGTTCTCTGAGTCTTGTAAATTTTGAATCCATACATGAAAGTAGTGTGGGTGCCTTGATATGTATTGCATCTTTGGCAACTGATTCTTCTTCCTACATGTTTTTCCCCCCACAGTACAAGAGGCAAATATGGGGAAGGAGCAAAGCAGGAGAAATTCAGATTTGCTTTGTCCTTAGTCTTTATTCAGTGTGTGATAAATGCCATTTTCGCTAAGCTGAGTAAGTACATCCCAAAAAAGCAGCAAACAATCTGTTTTGCATTCTCTTGATTCTGGAAGCTGTTATAAAACTCCAAATCCAAAATACCATCTTTTTTTTCTTTTTCTTTTTTCCCCTTTTTTGTGTGTGGAAAGAATGTGCTATGATCAGTGAAAACTATAGAGAGGGGGGAGGAAACCAAGATGGTGGGCACAACTTACATCATAACACTATTTTGTGTTGGGTTTTTTTTGAGAACCGTCCTCTTTCCACCAGAGGACACTGTTGCCTGTGACTTAACTTGACTCACTATTTCAAACCCATGCATAAACTTCAGCCTCCCTTTTCTGCTGCTTGTTGTGGCCAGTAGTCATTGTTCTCTGGTGGTTCTTCTTAGAAAGAGAAGAAGAAAGAGAAGAGAACCATACTAAGGATTACATTTTTGGGAAATGCATTTATTTCCCCTTCTTCCTATTATATATTTAGGAAAGGCCCTCTTCTCTAGCCATGTCTATTAAAATCCATTGATGATTAGCATAACGGATGGAGGTGTGGGTAAATATAAAGAGAAGCATACTGTTGCATATATGCTTTTAAAGAGAAGCTACATAAAAGACAGCTATATACTTCTTTCTTCTATATTTTGCTAAAATGAAAAATAATTTACATGTGCTATGTCTCCTATATTTCCCATTCCAATGAAAACAGCACAATAAATTATATTTGGGCAGGAGAAAAAAAACAAAGTTATTTTCTCCTTATTTACAGCATACTGCACTTTAAATTCTTCATCAGAGAAAAATAAAACCTCTCAAATATATTTTGTAAAATCCTTTACTTTTTACTGTCCCCTTCTTCCACTGCTGCAGGCAAAATGAATAGAAAATAACAATTGACAGCAACATGTGTGCATATTGTATATCCTTGGAAAAGAGAAAGACAGATGGGGAGGTAGAGGGTTGTGTAGAAATCTCTCCTATCTTCCTCTTGCCATTTTCTTGAGTGTCCCAATTCTTACCAGAATTGCATTGCTGTGCTTACCCAGGGTTATTGAACTAACCAATTTTATGAATCTCCCATGATATATAGAACTGAAAAGTAGCCACAATAGACAGGTTTATAAATGTGATTGCCTCCTTTGTGTTTAAACATAGCCACAAGTAAGAGGCTTAGTCTCTTTTAATTTGCCCCCAATTACTTAATTGTAGTTGGAAATTAGGGTAAAACTATATTACAACTAGAGGTATGCTAATCATTTTGAGTTGAACTGCTTCCTACACAATGTAATTGTCTTACTATACTATAAATGTTCTGCTATTGTTTTTTGTTTAACCTTGCAGGATGTCCTGAGCCTAAAACAACCCACTTGAATTCAGAACAGCTGTACAGCATGTAATACAGGTAGTTCTCAACGTATGACCGTTCATTTAATGACCGTTGAAAGTTAGGTTCTGAAAAAAGTGCCTTATGACTGGTTGTTGCAGTTATGACCGTCACAGCATCCTTGTATGGTGAAGAGGCAATATGGGCCCTTGGCAACTAGCATCTATTTACAATAGCTGCAGCATACCCGGTCCAGTGACCATTTTCTCAGCCACCTCCTAGAAGTAAAGTGAATAGGTAAAATTGAACTTGATTAACAATCACAGTGATTCACTTAACAACCATGTCAAAACAGTCACAAAATTGGGTGTAACTCATTTAATGAGTTGCACCACTTAGCAACAGAAGCTCCAGACTAAATTGTGGTAATAAGACAAGGAATGTCTGTAGGTCTGAAGAGCACCCACTTTTTCTTTCATTTGCTATTGGCTGTTCATAAAATCAAATTTATTTACAACTTCTGGAAAGAAAACATTAAAGAATACTAGGAGAAAAAAATCATATGTAATACAAGTAGTCCTCGAGTTACAACCATAACGGAGTCTGCCCATTATAGTTGGAAGTTGTGACAGCCTTTAAATGAACCGCTTTACTTAATAAACCCCCATCCCTGCTTTCCCCAATGCAGTTGTTAAACGAACATGCAGGTCATTAGGTGGAACATGGGGTTCTTGGGTAAGCACATGAGACCCCGGGAGCCTACTGTAGGCACAAACCCAACTGCCTCAGACCTCCCAAGGCTTTCCCGCTCTTGGGGGTCCCCACAGCTGCTTGGGCCTCCTGCTCTCCCTCCCCCTGTTAGAATCACACACTTGCCCTTTGCAGACCTCCAAAGCTCAGGAGATCAGGGTAGGGAAGGAGGACAGGCCACTCTGTTCCTGGGCCACAAGGCACAATCCATGTCTGGCAGTCTTTTTCTGAGTGCATCTATAAACTGCTTTGAACCAGCAACCCATGCAGCCCAACAATGGAGCAGTTTTGTTGGCTGCACAGCCTGATCATGGAAGGGCCAGCTTGGAAAATGACAACCACTTATAGGATCCAAGCAATAAGGATATTTGCTTTGCAAAGAAAAACTAAGCTCTCTTAAGTGGAGAGGTCCATTTTGCTCTGCATTAGTGAGCTCTTTGGGATCCAAACCTTAATTCACCGGTAAAAACAACTGGCTCCCCTTTCTGCCCTGCACTGTGCTAGACAGCACACAGTGGGGAGGGGAAATGGCTATCTTTGTCGATGAATTAAAGCTCGGACTCCAAAGATCAGAGTGCCATTTCCCTTCTCCACTGGGTGCTGTTCAGCATAGTGTAGGGTGGAGAGGGGAAGCAGCTGTCTTTGCCAGTGAATGAAGACTTGGCTCCCAAAGAACTCACTAATGCCAGCGGAGCAAAACAGGCCTTTCTCACAGAGAGCTTAGCTTCTCTTTGCAAAGCAAAAATCTCTGTTAGTTGGGTCCCACAAGCAACTGTCATTTTCCAAGCCAATGCTTCCACAATCACACTGTGCAGCTGCACGGAGTGCTGAGTCAGAGCAGTTTATAGCTATACTCGGAAAAAGACAGCCATGTGGCCCAGCAGTGGAGCACCCTGCCCTTCTTCCCTACCCTGACCACCTCAGCTCTGGAGATCTTTAAAAGGTAAGTGAGAGATTGGTGACCAAGGCGGGGAGGAGTGGGTGGAATCCAGTGGGGTAGCAAAGCAGGCCCAGTGCCTCTGGAGACTTGACAGGGTGTGTGTGAATAGGCAGGTGGGGCATGCTGGACAGTCTCTGCAGTCGGTCATAAGGGCGAATGACAGTGGTAGTGCTGTAGCAATCTTAACTTTTGAGAGGGTCTATTGTAACTTTGAATGGTCGTAAATGATTGGTCGTAAGTCAAGGACTACCTGTATTCTCCTTGGCTGGAAGAATTCTTGCCAGGCAAAAATTTAAATTTAATTTTGGCTTTATTTCATTTTTATTTGAATGAATGTTAGATTGTTGCTAATCTGGCAAACAGCATAAAAGTACTTGGTAGTCAGATTATCTTCTTGCCTCCCCTTTTGGGAGGAGGTCTTGGAAACAGGAAGAAAATTGTGGAGTTCCTAGTGTTCTTTGAGCTTGATTGTTTGCTTGCAGGTGTTTCATTATCCAAATAGATAATCTTATCAATTTCATTGGCTAATGAAACATCTGCAAGCAATACCAAAAACTCCACAGCTCAACATTGAGCTGCAAATATTCTCCTTTGGAAGGAAGGAAATTGTTTTACCTTTTGTCCCTAAATTAAACATATATTGTGTTTAATATAAACTTTTCCTACCAGTGATCCAGTTTTTTGATGCTGTCAAGGTGGACCGGACTCGGAATTGGCTCTACGCAGCTTGCTCTCTCTCATATCTAGGAGCAATGGTGTCCAGTAACTCAGCACTTCAGTTTGTCAACTACCCAACTCAGGTGAAAAAGAGCAGAGAGTAAAAAAGAGCAGAGAGTAGGTGTGGGTGCTTGATGGCCGATGGGAAATTAGATAGAATATGGGATATCTTTTCCTTTTTGCTAGGGAAGAGCTTGGCAGCTTATTGTACTATAACATGTATTAAAAGCATACAATAGTGTAGAAAAGAGCCAGGTAATTAATTCCCATGTTGCTTATATTAAATTGCATTATATTTCCATCGTTGTATTGGGAGGAGAAATAAGAAATTCTAGGTTTGATTTCGGTGTTTTCAGATTACAGTTTTGTCAAGGCTTAAAGAGATGCTTTATAACAGAATTTTACATTCCCTCAAAGCTGTTTCGCTAAGCAAAAAGTCCCTTCATTTTTAAGACTAAGGGGTTGATTTACTTATCTAGCTATAGAATATACAGGCTGCTCCAGTCTCCCAAATCTGAGTGGTATAAAATTCCTTAATATATAACTGTAATTTAAATCATATACAGTGGTAGCTGGGTACTCGTTGTTAATTGGTTCAGAGACGTGATTCATACCAAAAAATCACAACGTATTAAACTAGGACGATCAAACAAACCACGTGACTAACATGTCACCCTTTGTTTTGGCTGGAATGAGTTCATGAGGCAGATGACACTGACAAGTTCTAGCTCAGTGGTTCTCAACCTTTTTAATGCCGTGACCCCAACCGGTCGTAAGTCGAGGACTAAACCGGTCGTAAGTCGAGGACTAAACCGGTCGTAAGTCGAGGACTAAACCGGTCGTAAGTCGAGGACTTTCCCTGCCCGGGAGCACCGCGCATGCGTGGTTCCGCCCCCTGCACCGGCCGAGGCGTAGCTGGCAAGCGGCAGAGACGGAGCAGGTCGACCACCAGCTGGCCCAGCCCAAGGGAGGTAAGGCACCCGCCGGAAAAGGGGGAAAAAATGGCGGACAAAAAAATGGCGGACAAAAAAAATGGCAGACAGCCTTGCTTGGCGACCCCCATGAAATGGTCGATCGACCCCAAATGGGGTCCCGACCCACAGGTTGAGAACCACTGTTCTAGCTGGTGCATAGCATACCAAAAAAACAATGAGTATCAGAACAAAATTTTCACGTCAAAATGTGTTGAGTATCAAATTTGATGAATTTCAAAGCAGGTGAATACTGAGGTATGACCGTAGTCAGTTAGAAAACAGCAACAACAACTAGAAACATTCTTACGAAACCAGAAGTCAAGAATAAAAGCTTTTTAAAAATAATTTTTATGAAAGATTTTAATTACAGTAGTAAAAGTAAATACAAACTAAACTCAGAAAAAGCAGAAGAAATAGAATAAAAAGTACAAAGAAAGAAAGGCTTGATGATGTTATATAATTGGATAATGAAATATCTTCAAACAAATAATTTAGCTCAAGAGTGCACCAAAGAAAAATAAATAAAGAGAAAGCATATAATATAAAAAAAGAAATGTATAAAAATGATTTTCAATCTTCCAATATTCATCATAAGTAAAAATTAATTTGATAACTTTCACTCTCAATAGGTTCACAAACAACTATCCCTTCTTTCTTTAACCCATCCCTAATCTATAGAAAAAAAACCTGAAATCACCAACTTTTTAATCTGGTGTCGGCAAAAAGTCTATAAAGAATTACCACAGCTTTATAAGAAGATGTTTTAGTTTAACCTAACAATCTTGATTTTTAATTCATTCAAATGTCATAGAATTAGCTGTCTGTAATTTTTCTTTTTCCCATGGCAGAGATTTCTAGCTTTAGCAAACCTTTTTTTAAATCCAGTTTAAAAAAAAAATACCCAGGGCATTGTTTTGGTTTGTCATTTGTATTTTCATTTTGATTTTCAAAGTTTTAACCAGCTTCTTTTCTATATCCAATAAAAAATCCTTATTAGGGGGAGTCTCTTGGCTTATAGTTTGTAATTTCATTCACTGTCTCCTCTCTTGTAATCTACTCTTAGTTTGTATTTCCAATTTGATTTTCAAAACTTTAATCAGCTTATTTTGTGTATCTAGTAAGAAATCCTCATCAGGGTCATTCTCTTGGCTTGTCATCTGTAATTCTGCTTTAACTGCCTCCTCTATTTTATAAACCATACCTTTTTTTAAAAAAAATTCAGTATTTCTGGTTCAGGTATTTCTGTAGTACTTCAAGTATTTCTTTCGAATATGGTTTCTCCATAAAAACAGACATCATTGATTTTTCTGATGTTGTAGCTACTAATATTTGGCCCCACTCTTTGAAAATCTCTTGAAATATTTCTAATGTTACAGAGTTTTGTGTCATTTTGTGAATCCTCATGCTAATCAAAAATCAAAGGCATTTACACTTTTTCCTTTTTCTGCCTGAAATCTTTAATCACCCCTAGTATCCAGTTCTTGAAATAAAGTCTCAAGTTTCTGTTTTGACTTTAGACAAAAAAAATTGTATTCTCAGAAATTATGTAATTATTTCCAAAATATTATCTTATTACTCTGAGGTAAGATGGGTGACCAATAATTTTTACGAATAAAATAAATCTTATAATAAAAGGTGTTAATAAATAACTGTCTTAAATAAAAATCTTGATTTTTTTCCATTTATTTTTGGTTATATTTTTATCCTTAGAGGTTCCATAAAACTTGCTGGTTCTTTGGTATTTCCATGGTCCTTGTCTCCACTCTGTCAGAGATATGTTTATTTCACTATACCTCCCCTGGGAGCCCAAGAAGAAAAGCTTTAACAATATTAAAAGGATGTATTTTGCTTTGCAGTGGAGCTCCCCTTAGCCATTTCTTGCAGTCTTGCTTGAAAGTCTATAAGGCGGAGCAATTCTACTGCCAGTTGTTCATGACAGGCCGTCAGTGGGACCCCTAATGGTCTCCTGGGCCTTTGGTATGTCTGGAGAGAATCTCCCAGGCAAAGAAGGAGCTTTCTCTCATTCCCACTCTCACTACTCAGAGTAATTTAATTGTCTTGTTGAAAAGAATGTTTTCGCTCCTTTGCTGAACCCCAATAAATAACATATTGAATATTGTTAAAGGAATCAGGGTTTGATTTGATTTATGAACATTGTTTTCAGCTCCTCAACTCAGTGGTTGATCAAGCAAATTTGTATATATATATATATATTGTAATATCTGCCTTAAAAATATGTGTTATACGTAGCAGGGCCAGCTCCAGATAGTGGTAAAGTTGTTCACTTACTATGGCCCCAAGACCAATAGAACACACACTGTCTATAGGAGCTAAAGTTTGAGAAAAGAGTGGCCAAATTTGATTCTTTGTATAAAAGAGAAGACCGAGTGGAAGGTAGAGAGGTAGCAAAGAAAGGAAAGAATAAGAAAAAATAGCTGTGGGAGTGAAGAGTTTCAGAAGGAAATACTTCTTAAAAATGAACATAGAATGTAATGGCTTTACAAAGAAAAGGGAAATATTCAACTATAAAGGTGTGTGGCTTCTACTTAGAACATGATTAACTTGTGAACCTTAAGCAGCTAGTTCCCCCCACCCCCCTGAATTTTTCACATTCTTCAAGTGCAGAGTTGTAGTCAAGTAAATCTCTCTTTTTTTTTTTTACTTTCATAGGTCCTTGGAAAATCCTGTAAACCCATTCCAGGTATGCAATTCCTGATCCTATACTCAAAATAATGTATGCCCGGGAACTTTTGAGATACAGTACTCACATTAATTGAACCCCATTGTTTAATGTAACTTTATTTGCTTCTAAAGTTGGACTTCCACAATAGCTTTACTGGTATTTGGAAAAGGGGAGAGTAGGGATTGGGGGGCGGGGGAAATGGGAAAAAAGGAAAGCAATGGCTGTTGATACTATGTGGCTAGTCCGGCTGGATCACTTCATGTTCAGCTCCGCAAGTACCAGCTATTTACCTGAGTACAGTGAGATAGCCTAGCAACTTCAGGTTCAGGAACAAAGGCTCCTTAGAATTCTTAAGAATGACCAGTGGGAAATTATGCAGATGATTGCAATATGCAAGATAAAATGAGGTGGTCATTAGTTAATTAAATTTCTTAGCAAGACTATTGAGCGTATACTTTTTCCCACATTTCTTTTCCTTTTCTAGTCATGCTCCTGGGAGTGACAGTGTTGAGAAAGAAGTATCCATTGTCCAAATATTTATGCGTCTTACTGATCGTCACAGGTGTAGCCCTGTTCATGTACAAGCCGAAAAATGTAGGAAGTATTGGGGATGAACATGTTTTCGGATATGGGGAACTTCTGTTGGTAAGTCCTAAACTCTTAAAAAGCAAAACAAAAACAAAAACTACCAGGACAATTGCAGGGTACTAAGTTATATTTTGTAGAGAAGTGGAAAGGAATGCTTCTCAAGGACATAATCTTTGGTTACCTTGGCACCTGACATTTTTATTTGCATGTTTCATTAAGCTGCCAGTGACTTACTGCACTGTAAATATTTCTTTAAAATATTTTATTGCATGGAACAATTAATCAAGCTTCCCTCCCACTAACAAAATAAAAGTTAATAAGTAATATATGATTTAACATCTACCAAAAAGTGGAGGGAGGGAGGGGATTGGAGCAAATAAAAAAGAAAGTCCGGGAATGAGTTCTGTAGAAACTCCCCCCCCCAAAAAAAATACTAAAGTACTTTTCTGCTTCTTTTTTTAGAAAGGTAATTCAAATTCTTGCTGTGAATCAGGTCCTTCTTTTGCCCTTCCAATAGTGCATGTATTTAATTATGTTATTTACAGGAGTTATATGGTTGCCTATTACATATAATGATTCTAGTCAACTAACAACAGCTCATAAAAACATAGAAATACCCTTCCCCCCAGGCGCCAGACCCAACAGCCTCCCAGCTCAACCCCCATCCTACCCCAATGCTTGGGGGAAGGGCAAAGTTTTGGTCCCAGGTCTTTTGTCCTCTCGGAGGCTAAAAACATAGGGAGGATTGATAATGATTCTTTTGGTCATCTCCCAAGTACGAAAATCCAGTTACTGATATCTTAGTAAATTTAATCTGCTGTGGGTGTAGCCAAGCAAAATATATACTTTATCTAGCAATATCAATAGTCCATCAAGTTGTGAATGTTTAAAAATGTACAACTCAATTGACACAAAGCAACATGGCTTTACTGATTGAAGGTCATGTCAAACTAATCTGATTGACTTTTTAAGCATGTCACAAATGTTTTGGATAAAGATAGTGTTGTGGATGTAGCTTATCTGGATTTTAGCAAAGCATTTGATACAGTTCCATGTAATGAACTCATAAAAAGTTATACAGACTAGGATTTAACCATTGGGTGGTTCAGTGGATAGGAACCACTGAAGAATAGATCCCAGTGTCTGATTGTTAATGGGGCAATATCTGAACACAGACCAGTCACAGGTGGTATACCATAAAGCTCAGCCCTAGATACTGTTCTGTTCAGTGTGTTTGTTAGTGATATAATAGAAGAATTGCTAGGTAAGGTTTGTCTTTTTGCTGATGATGCAAAAGTATATAATAGAGTTGATGTTCAGAGGATATTTATAACATGGAAAATGATTTGGCATTGCTGGGAAATGGTCAAAAATTTGGAGAGTGCAGTTTAATATTTCTAAATGCATTTGTTTAGACAGAAGAAAAGGATTTAGGTTTGCATATGATTGCAAAATGAGTAAACAATGTGGACAGGTGGCTGTGAAAGCAAACAAAATTCTGGGATGCATCATTTAAACAGATCACCAACAGGAAAAAGGAGGTCCTGATATAGGGCTTTAGTCAGACTCTGTTAATTAACTGAGATCATGTGTCAAGTTCTGGAGACCTCACTTAAAAAAGATATTGATAAGATTGAGCAAGTCCAGAGATGGGCAACAAAAATGGTACAAGATCTGAGGGACAAAACATAACAGGAGAGATTAGAGGAACTGAATATGTACAGCCTGGAGGACAGAAGGGAAAAGGTGACATGATTAAAACCTTTAAATATATTAAGGGTATGAATAGGGCTTTAGAAGGCAGTACTTTCAATATTAAGCAAATATCCAGAACCTCAAACTAACAAGAAGGAACTTTAAAAGTAATGTTAGAAAGTATTACTTCACAGTGGAAGCTTAGAAACAACTTTCAACAGAGTTAGTGGGTCAATCATGAGTAACCTAGTTTAAACGTGCTTGGGATAAACAAATGTCCATCATCTGACAAAAAAATTAAAAATAAATAACATAAAAATAATAATTAAAAAGATAAAAACAAAAAACAAAAAAACTTCAAAAGGCAGACCTAATGGAGCACTAGGTTTTTTTCTGCCATCAATTTTCTATGTTTCTAATATTAATCTGTTTGCTTTCAAGGTCAGACTTCCACAGTGAGTTTAACAAAAAAAAGGAAAGGGAGAAAAAGGAAAATAAATATTGTTGATATTATGTGACTGGTAGGATGGGATCGATTCATGTACAAATCTTCAAACATCAGCATTGCCTGAGTTAGTATTTCCAACAGTCAGGAAGAGATGACCAGTGGAATTATTTATTTTCCTGAAACAATCGCTACTAAAACATAAATGTAAATTTATCATCAAAATTCTTCTGGAAGTTTTCCAACAAGATGATTTAAGAATGATAACATTCCATCCTCACAGGCTAATTAAGGGGCAGAACTCAGTTAATTTAACAGAATTTGCGAATGCAATTAGTATCTGAATCCAGTGGACAGTATTTGCATATTCCTGTGTGGTTACAGGGATGTATATTGTTCAAAACAGTGGTGCTTTTCTTCATCAACATTAGACTGCGATTCTTTTCCCTTCATCATTTTAGTTGCTGTCTTTGACATTGGATGGTTTAACTGGGGTGTCTCAAGACCATATGAGAGCTCACTACCAGACTGGTTCCAATCATATGATGTTAAATGTTAATCTATGGTCCACTTTGTTCCTGGGTGCTGGTAAGTATATTCTTTTGATTCAGCAGAAGAAAAAAATCATGCTGATTTGAATTCAGTAAGAGAGAGAGAGAGAGAGAGAGAGAGAGAGAGAGAGAGAGAGAGAGAGAGAGAGAGAGAGAGAGAGAGAGAGAGAGAGAGAGAGAGAGAGAGAGAGAGAGAGAGAGAGAGAGAGAGAGAGAGAGAGAGAGAGAGAGAGAGAGAGAGAGAGAGCGCACGTTACATGTAGGGAATCAAATCAAGTACAATACTTTTGAGATTTGTGGGAATCCTTGTGTTGTAAAGCTTGGAGTAGCCTCAGTTCCCTCATTGGTAAATGGTAGAGTCTCCTTCCATCTTCATATATAATGTTTTATGGTACTGAATATTCACCTGGTGAAAGTTGTTTCCACACATAGATTGTTGTTAATTGGATTAGAGTAAATATTGCTTTGTATAATACTTAATTATTCAGGAAGCTTCTTTAAAATAACTCCATAGTGATGGTTACCCTAGGACAACTTGCATGTGCCCTTATTTTGCTTTAATTTCACAATTCATACCGCACCCAATCTTATCTTGTTTCAGAAGTGGGATAGCTCTTCTCCAGAAGGGCGAGCAGTGGTGCTGCTACAGCAACAGCCAGCTGGCAGCCCCCTCTCTCCCAAAAGCTGTTTCTGGCCACAGTTTGGAGTAGGCAGGAATCCCAGTGCAGGTTGGCAGTAATGCTTTGTTCCTCCATTTGGTGTCTCCCTTGTTCCAGGAATATAAACATTGTTCTGATTTCCTTTGACTGCAAAGAGTTAAACCATACTCTTTATTTTTGTGTGTGATGGTTAGATCCTCTCCAGAGAGACTACCTTAGGAGAAAAGATTGGATAATTAATGAAAAGGAGCAGCCCTTGCAGCCAAAGTAATTTGGAGAGCAATTTTTCCTCTCTTTTCAATCAACTGGCATTTACAGAAATAGTGTGAAGTGCAATTCAGCAGAAGCTGTAAAAGGGATTGTGTGCTGATCGGCTGGTCCTCTTTAAGTTAAAGTGTCCAGAAAGCAAAGTACCAGTCAGCTTCTGAGCTGACTAAAACAACATACAGAGATAATGCCCCAGTGCCTTCTGACTTGGGCAGGAATCTGCGAGAAGTGTGCATAGCTCAATGTAAGGTCCAATCTGTCCAGCTCTGTAAAAGCAAACTTTTGCAGCATCAGATTATCAAGTTCTTCCATCTTCTGAGAACAACATTGCCTCCCTCTCTTACTACCTTCAAAATTTGTGAGCTACAGCTCCCATCATCCCTGGCCATTGGCATAACTGGCTGGCTATAAATGATTAGGACCATCTGGTCACCCCATCCAGAAAATTCCCCATTTCTCCAGGAAAGGTGTTTTAGAGAAGAAGATCCTTTCTCTCTCTTTTTTTTTTTTTTTACTATATGAATTGTATTGGTCACCAGTTGGTTTCCAGGAATTTCCAAGATGCTGATTGCCGTTTTAAGACCCTGTAGGGTTTTCAGCAAGGTCATCTCTGGGATCACCATCTCCCATACTGATCTGCCTAGCCAATCAGATCAAATACGGTCAACACCCTCCAGGTCCCATCTATTTAAGAATGGCTTTTGACAGGACCTAGGAAATGGGCATTTTCTATCACAGTCCCTGAAGAAATGTGGTCTACCAGTTCCATCCTGGGTTTCAGGAGGGCACTTAAGAGTTGACTTTCCCATTTAGCCCAGGAGGAAGGCATGTTGGGAATGCTGGGATGTATTAGTAGATCTGCCCCTTACAATGTTGCATTACCCTGAGTTTCACTGCTTGTCGTAGAACATGTCTGGTTAAAAAGAATATGGTTTAGAAGCCAAATAGGACTGGTCACAGGATGGTCAAGGCACAGTAAGAAGTTTTGTTATTCTGTTCCATTTTCTCATAATATTTTCTTTTTCGCTAGGTATTTTCTTTACAGGTGAGCTTTGGGAATTTTTGAGTTTCACTGAGCGTTATCCTACCATCATCTATAATATCCTTCTCTTTGGCCTAACCAGTGCTTTAGGTCAGGTGAGCAACTAGTTTTTTCTGTTAGACAATGAGGTGCTTTAATTGTCAACATTATGCTGTATCACTGATGTAAATACGGTATGTGCTACATAGTAATATGTTACAAGGAAGAATACCAGCTATTTCTCAAGTACAGGTAGCCCTCAACCTAACAACCACGACCACAATTGTGTCCCAAATTTTTGTTATTAAGCGAGACACTTATTAAGTGAATTTTGTCCCATTTTACAGCCTTGCTTGCCACAGTTGTTAAGTGAATCACTGCAACTGTTAAGTTAGTAACATGGTTTTTCAGTGTATCTGGCTTCCCCATTTATTTCGCTTGTCAGAAGATGGCAAAAAGTGATCACATGACCCCAGTATACTGCAAACCGTCAAAAATATGAATCGGTTGCCAAATATCTGAATTTTGTTTACATGATCATGGAAATGCTGCACCAGTTGTAAGTGTGAAAAACAGTCATAAATCACTTTTTTCAGTGCTGTTGAAACTTTGATCAGTCACTAAACAAATTGTTTTATGTCGAGGACTACCTGTATCTTGACTTCCCAAATAGTTTGTTTGTGAGATTCTATCAGAGTAGAATACTTCATTCATCCCTTCCAGATGTCTGTGTTCCTCATAAGATTTTCTTGTGTGAAATACATTTGGGTGTATTCAGACTGGTCACATTAAATCAGGAATATTGGTTTAATAAAACACTTTGCAGATAAACTATATGGTGCACATGCAAAATGGACAAGGAGGAATTATTTTTGCTATCTGAATGCAGGATAATTATGTAAACAAAAACAATCCAGAATCATCAGCTTTAACCCGGGGTTTATTATCAGCTCACAAATTTTAGATGGTTTTGGATGATTTTAATTCTTGCTTTGGTTGTGTCCGCAAATTCTCTTTTTCATGTTTGGCTAATTTTTTTTACAAAAAATTAAAAGCACTCTAATTCATAGAATTATTTATTAATCAAGATTTAAAATGATGTATGAAATAAAGACATGATTAAAGCAAGCCTCTCAGAAATACCAGAGGCTCTTTATTATTTGAAACAATTTTTAAAGTTCCAATTACATAATAAATTCCCTACCGTAGTGCTGTTGCCATTATAAATTTCACCTCAGTCTATTTGCTTGAAATGGATATTCTTTCTTTTTAGCCTTGTATTATCTTCTTCCTTCTATGCTGTCTCCAAGGTTGCATGTTTTTTGTTGCATTACCAGTTCAGAAGTGTGCAAGCTCAATAACCAAAAAAAAAAAAAGATCTTCTATAGTAAACAGTTGGAAGCAAGATGTTTTCACAGGGAGGCTACAAGATCAAGGTAATACAAGATATATTTCTGACCAAGCTTGCATGTCCCCCCTCCCCCCCAATTTTTATTGCAGACTTTCATTTTCATGACTGTGGTCTATTTTGGGCCTCTGACCTGCTCTATTATCACCACAACTCGCAAGTTCTTCACCATTTTGGCTTCAGTCATTCTATTTGCCAATCCTATCAGTAATTTACAGTGGATGGGCACCACTCTGGTATTCCTTGGTAAGAGTTCAGCTTTTTTTGACTTATATGATTTCCTGCTGGATAGAAACCTGGTTAGCTATTTCACTGGGCTTCTCACTTCTCTAGGTGTATAGGTTTTATTAGTTTTAATTAACTTAAATCTATTTATAGGGTCCTTAGCAGCTACAATGATGTATACTTTTTCCTATATGCCATTCTTCCCTCAAACTGTACTCCACCAAATCTAATCTCCACTGGCTCAGCTATAGTGAAGGTTAGGCGAAAATCATTTAATATGCTGGAAAAGTTTGATGATTTAAAAAAGAAAGCAGAAAGATTTTGCTGATGCTCAAATGTCAGAAGAATTGAAAATAGTATTCCTATGTGAGACACCGTGACCAAATAGAAGACTTTTTCCTGCTTAACTATGGGTGTTAGGAGTACTTGAGAGTGGGCTGATGCAATTTAGACACTCTCTGCAACTGTGGGCTTCAGTTCCCAGAATTTTAAGTAATGATTATATTGACCGAAGGATTCTGGGGATTAAAACCTAAACATCTGGAGAGTGCCTAGGTTGGGAAAATCTGAACTAACACTTCAGGTAAAGTTGCTGATAGTCAAAGGATTGCAATTTTTAAACTAGATCATGTTTTCCCAACTGATTTTAACTTATTCTGTTTTGCTTCGTCTGCACCTTCAGTTTGCTTTTAAGATATGTTACACTGTGTGATTGTCTTTTGCTTGTTATCACATCTTCTCCTTCTCACTATAACACTACTTTTAGTGGTTGTGCCAGGGTTGAGCAATTATTCTATCTTAGCTCAGCAGATATAAAATCTGCTTCATACTGTACTCCCACAGATAATAATTACTTGTACAGAGAGCTATTAAGTGAGATGCTTTTAAATCTACATCATTGTTTCTGGGATATTCTTGTAAGCTGAAAATCTGCTTCTAATCTGCTAGGGGTAGCTTGGTGTGTTCCAAATCATCCCAAGTTAGAAACCTTGATCATCCATCCTCTTTTACTCAAAATCACCCCCTCCTCAACCTTTTGTCCTGTAGCATCATTTCCAATCCCAATTAATGTTCCTATTTGTTTTTCTGCAGGACTTGGCCTAGATGCCAAATTTGGGAAAGCATCAAAGAAAACTTCATACTAAGAAGATTTTAGTGTTTTTATTGAAACCCTTAAGCATAAGGAACTATTAACTTATTGTTTTATTTCCCACTACTGGTAATTTGGCTCAGGATGAATGCTTGGGGAAAGGGGACAGGATAGTAATGGGATTGTTTTTATTAAAAATGTGTTTAATTTTTTTAATGGTAGCTTTATTTTAGTAAAAATCAAAGAAGTAGTTTTTCCATTTCTACTGAGGCATCAAAACTGTAATTAATGGATGGCAAAAAGAAATTATTGGTGGAATAGGACGAATGCTTCATGTGAAATAAAAGGAGGGACGAGAGAAAAATCTATATGTTTATGTGTTAAAATTTACTTTTCATGTCTTGTGCCTCAACGGGATGGAAGGTATTACAGTATTTATTTAGTTTTTTGTTTATACAATAATTGTATACTGCCTATCCTAGAGACTCAGAACAGTTTAACAGTACAGTAACCATAAATATCCATCTTAGGATAAAACAGTCTTCACAGACCAACCAATCTTCTTCTTTTGTGTCTAGATCAAAGTTTTGATTGGCAGAATGAAGCCACCTTCCTGGCTTTGTCATTGGCCAAAAATAAGTCATTATCAGTACATGTTTCTGATAGTAGCTGATATACCAGCAGATGGGCCGGCTCTGTGTCTCTCCACATTTACACCCTTGATGTTGTTATCCACTAAGGGTGGATAACTTGAGCATATTGGTCCAACCAAACCAATCAAAACCCTACAGACATACTATAAAACAAAACATAATCAGATGAATTAAAATTAAGCACTGTGAGTCTACTAACAAGAGGTGTTCTATGTAAGTTTGGTAGCACAGCTTATGATAAAGTAGAGCACTGAAACTACTTCACGGAAAAGCTCTGTCCCTCCAGAAGACAGTTGAGGTAGCTATCCAATATTACATTCACACATAATGCTAAATTGATAATTTAAAAACTGGTTTATAGAACAATCAATCCATCATGGCTTTGTAAATCATAATAGATTAATTCCTACATCACAGTATGCAAAAAGCGAACAAATAATGTTATGCTTTAGCATTTATTTGGGTATGTTTGGTGGAGTTTTCTTCCTAGATAAACATGCTCAGCTTCAGACTGGCTTATTTAAATCTGAAGAGGGTAGAAGTACCAGAAAGTTCAGTTGTTTGCTGCCTTGTGGCCCTGAACAATTGGATATCTTTCAAGTTCATTTCCTGTTTAGGAATAGTGGGGACTTCCCAGTCTATACTCAAACAACCAGACATCAGCATTTTTCAGAAAGTGGTCACCATTACACAGTTTTGCACATGTGATTAACACCCCCATTTTTTTTTTTACAAAATACATTTTTAAGAATGGCTGAGATTTCAATAAAAATTTTAACATGATTAAAGTTCATATAATTTTAGCATATTACGGTAATTTTAAGAACTTATTAAAATTATTTGATTTAGATCACTGGATCCTAGGGGTATGCAAAATGACCAAAATATATTTCAACATTTGAAAATATGCTTGGGTTTGGATGGTCTATGCCCAAACAATACATTTGTTTCAACACTTTAATCCAGGACTGAAATACAGAATTGGCTCAGGAAAAACAGGAAACAGGAAAAAGTCAAGAACCGGAAGAGTATGGAAAGGGAAGCCATGGGAAAATTGTGAGGTGGGCAAGCTGGTAGAATATGTTGTGCTGACAGCCTGGTCAGGTAATGTGATTTCATATTCTATGAAAGGATATTCTTGTGCTAAAGTGGAACTTTCTGATAACAGAACTGGGGCATATGACCAGAATTAGAGACAACTTGGTAGAATTGAAGAGCCACAAGCACTTTTTATCTTGCACATCTCCCTTTGATTGCTTCCAGATTTGGATTGCAAATACGAGGGCAATTTGGAAATAAACCTCCGTTTGGTTATCAATGACAGACACTTGCAGATACAGAACTTTTATTATACTTTTATTAGAAAACTACATTACTTTTTGACATCTTGTCATAATGTCTTAGAAGGTTTGAAATTCCTTAGTAGTAGTCACTCAGCGGCAAATCTGGGCAATGGGGGGGTCATCAAAAACATCCCAACAGAATTGCTTCAAAAATTCTTGGGTGTGTCTAGCGGTGTGCGGGTGAGCATTATCATGAACCAACACTACACCAGACGTGGTGCATAGAAAATCTCGCCAAATGTGAAGATGCCAAAGGAGAACTGCTGGTGAAGTTCATGGAGTGTGGTTCGACCATCAATTTAGAAGTCTACTGTGAAACGTTACAAAAACTCAAGACGAGCCATCCATAACAAGTGTCGGGACATGCTGACTTCCGGTGTGGGGTTGGTTCACGATAATACTCACCCGCACGCCACTAGACACACTCAAGAACTTTTGAAGCAGTTCCGTTGGGATGTTTTTGATCATCCCCCCATAGCTCAGATTTGGCACTGACTGACTACTACTAAGAAATTTCAAACCTTGTAAGACGTTATGACAAGTGTCTCAATTTGAATGGCAATTATGTCAAAAAGTAATGTAATGTTGTAGTTTTCTAATGTGTATAATAAAAGTTCAGTATCTGTGACTGTCTGTCATTGATAACCAAACGGAGGTTTATTTCTAAATTGCCCTCGTAAAAACTATGTGATATTTTTTTGTAAACAAAGGGTGAAATAATCATAGTAAGGTATAATTTCCCAATACTTATACTGAACTAGCATAACACAAAAATAAGCAATTGCTTTTGGGAGCTGTGATTTTCTGCATCTAATCACAGATTGCTCGTGACTATGGTTTCTGTACTCAGGAACTGGAACAAAGTGCCAATAGAAGTCATAGATTTTTCTTTTGACTAAGTCATATATTGATTCTTATGATTACGTATGTAGCATTGGCTGGGCACAGGAAGCAACTGCAGTGGCTAGTTCCAAAAATGTTCATTTAGTGCTTGGATTGTTTGGCATAAAAATAGTAGTAATTGGCCTATCCTTTAAAAGGATGAGTTGTTAAGAGAATTTGGGACTTGCTGATGAAGCTCCTAATGTAAAAAAAAAAATCATTTTCTAAAGGTCATTAATCATGAAACTACAGGGAATGTTTGCTTTCCTAATATTGGTGAATAGCAACTTTGAAAATTTTATTTCTGTATCTGAAAGAGGCAAGTTGCAGAAGCACAGAGAAGTCACATCTTCCTTCAGTGAAGCTTGGTGCCACCTGACTACATAGACAACTTCATTGCTTTATTGATATAATTTGCCATTTTGTAATTCAAAACCAAACCAGCCATCTTCCCAATCTGCTTTACAACCTGGGGGATAACAAAAGTCTTTTACCCAAATACTCGCTGGCTTGTGTGGTCAGCTTTTTAGATCAGCCAAGGCTGCAGATCTGCTGCCACCTGCAGCCACGAAGAGGCAATACAGGAAAAGTCCTACTGTTATTCATGATAATGTACTTGAAGGAGGGCAAAAGTCATAAGGATATTTTGCCTAACACTCAGCCCCTTTACAGTATAAAGTAATGTCGGGAAAGTCTAAAGATGATTGCTTGAAATCAGTGATATTGTTCTATTTTGGATGACACTTTTCACCAGCATTTTCATGTTGCCTTTTAATACTGAAGGTACTGGAGGAATAGTTGGACTGTACTGCTAAAGAAACTCATTTCTTTTCCTTCCCAGCCATGCTTCCCTGAACTTTTAAGACCTGCATTATAAAATGTTTTAAAAGCCCCCTGTTTTAATTAAGCAGGAGCCCCCGAGAACTGTGCCAGGCATACTCCTTTGAGTTTCCTAGCATGAGAAGAGGGCGGGCAGCTAACATAAGGCTGCCTTGGAAGCTCATAGACTGAGGCCTCTATGGAGCAAACTTTACACATGAAAGCACGTCTCCACCAGCTGTCGCAACCAGGCTCCATCTGCTCTGTGCTTTTGGCCTCTCGCCCTTCCAGATGGGACCTTGATCTCCTTTCCTTGGTGGTGCTGGCAAATGTGCTCTTTCCTCTCTGGTCCCCATCTTTTCCAATTTCTCTTCAGCCTTCAACTGATGGTTACATTGATCTTTTTGGATGTGCTTGTTCTCTGCCCCCTCTTCTTTCTAAAATTAGACCTTTTGCAATATTGGAAGGCATTATTGTAATCCTGTTCCTTATTTTCCTAAAAGTCAACCAGAGGGGAAAAGGCAGTTTCTTTCGTTAGTGAATTCTGCAAACTGTGGCTTCCTCAGAGTGGATGTAAAGGCAACCCGCTTTTTGTAAAATTGTAAAAGCAATGGGAGAGGGGTGAATGGGGGGAGACAGCTATTATCCTTCCCAGCCAGTGTATATTTTAAAATTATTTTTTAAACTTGTATATTGGCCAAATTCTAATAACTCTCGGATATAGAAAATATTTGTTATTCATGTTACTTTTTAAAATTTTGCAACAGAAATGATCAGACATGTATAAAAAGCATCTGTCGGGAAGAACATAAACATGCCAGGGAGCTTTCATTTCTAATAAGTCCAATAATGCAGCCCCACAACAACCCTGTGGAAGTCATTTAGTTGAGAAGAGGACGGGGGTAGGTAACAGGTAGTCCTCGACTCACGACAACAATTGGGTCTAAAAATTCTGTTGCTAAGCAAGACTTTGTTAAGTGAATTTTGTCCCATTTTATGACCTTTCTTGCAACAGTTGTTAAGAGAATCACTGCAGTTGCAAAGTTAATCATACGGTTGTTAAGTGAATCTGGCTTTGCCATTAACTTTGCTTGTCAGAAGGTCGCAAAAAATGTGATCCCATGACCCCGGGACACTGCAACCATCATAAATATGAGTTAGTTGCCAAGCATCTGAATTTTGATCACATGACCATGGGGATGCTGCAACGGTCATAAGTGTGATAAATGGTCATTAAGCCATCTTTTTCTAGGCTGTTGTAACTTTGAACAGTTACTAAATGAACTGTTTTAAGTCAAGGATTACTTCTCTCTTCAACCAGAGAAGGGCTTAAGGAGCGTCTGAGTGGTTAAATGATAGTGAACATGCAGCTGGACTGTCCTCATTGTTAGGCCACTGAACAGTTGCATGCAAAATAAAGCCATCTAAAAGAATATTTATGAATTGATTACCAATTAATCAAATTCTTGAAGCTATAATTGTAGCTTTATATGGCACTTAGGTAAACAAAGATAAATACAGGGTCTACCAAAGGTCAGGCCCCCATATAGATAATGCCTTGTATACATTAACTTAAATGTTTGAATGGGTTATTTCTTCTAAGCGCTTTCCTATTCATTTGACACACAATCTTGGAACATGCCTAAATATAGTAACATTTTTCTCTAGAAAAATAATTAACAAAAGCAGTTCTCAACATATGACCACAATTGGGACCAGAATTTCTGTTGCTAAACAAAGTGATTGTTAAGTGAGTCATGTCTGATTTTATGACTGTTTTTATGTTAAGGTTATTAAGTAAATCACTGCAGTTGTAAGTGAATCATGTGGTCATTAAGCAAATCCAGCTTCCCCATTGACTTTGTCTGTTGGAAGCTGACTAAAAAAATTGCAGACAATGATTGCATAACTCCAGGCACTGCGGTATAACTTGTAAGTACAGTACACACCATTTGCCAAGTGCCCAAATTGAGGATACTGCAAGAGTTGTTAAATGTAGGGGACTGGTTGTAAATCACTTTTTTTAGTGACATTGTAACTTTGGTTACTAAACAAACGGTTGTAAGTCAAGGACTACCTATAAAATGTTGTAATTGGCCTATAGGGCCCTTTGTAGTTGCTTCCCCAAACTTTTCTTAATTAGGATTACTTTCCCTTTCTTGTGTTGATTTTCAGCTGTCAAAACATTTTTGCTGGAAAATTATGTCATTGATCCTCACATTAAGAGTTGAGTCCGATCTACTAGCAAACTGCACAACATAGTTGCAGACAAGACTTATATGATCATATCTATTGCTGGTCTTTTACTGCACACTGAACAAAATCACACTGTCTGATTTTGCATGACATATTGGACTAAAATGCAGTTGGCTAGTTTGTGGTTTAGTGTGTCATGTGTCTTCCTTTTCCCAGTATTGGGTATACTTGCAAAAAAAAAAAAGAATACTGTACATTTACATTTTAATTCAAAATTGTCTATCTGAAGTGATTTTAAAAATCTGTCTGTTGTAATTTTATGGCAAATGTCCTAAATGTCCTTTTTCAATTTAGAATATTAGAAATAAAAAATTACTGATAAATCTGATCTAATTATTTATTTCTCATCTCTGATTTCAGCCATACGAATAGTGATGGGTGTTCACTGGCTTCCCAAGAAGGGGTAGAGGATTCAAAAGAGTAGGATTGGGTATTTTATGCAGGTATTATTGAAGCACTTGGGTAATGGCAAAAATAAGCAAACCCAATGAAAATCAAACCAAACCCCAAAGATCTATGGTGATACTTAAATGTTTCTGAATATCCAATAAGTCTGCATAAATATAGTTAAAAATCCTTTGAATATCCAATAGGTCTACATAAATATAGTTAAAAATATGATTTATTCTCTTCACAAGTCCTAAAATTAGATATGGAGAATCCGAGTTTTTAAAAATGAGTAAAAAACTTTGTATTTGTTCCTTTATTGAAAAAATGATCCCAAACTACATATTTATGAGTGAAAAAAGTATTTGAACTCCAAGATTATCAGTTCATTTGAAGGGGAAATTAGAGTTAGGTGTTTCAATCAATGGAATGATAGTCAAGTATGAGTATGAGAAGTCCTGCTTTATGTAAAAAACAGAATTTGGAGTATTCATAATCAAAGGCTGATTTTCACACCTTAGGTATATGGAAGTGTGTTATAACTCAAAAACGGGGGAGATTTTTGGAAACTTCCAACCCCTCCTCCCCCAAATCAGCTGTTGATGCTCACCAGGATGGAAAATGTTACAAACTTATTTCCAAAGAGTTTGGATTTCATCAATCAAGTCTCAGGCAGGGCTAATTCAAGCCCATTGTTGCCCTCCCTAGGGATGTAGTTGACCAACCAAGTGCAAGGTATGTAATACTCTAGGGGGGCTCAAAGAACCCCAGAGTAATAAGGAACTAAAGGCCTTTCTTGCATTGGCAAACATAAGTGTTCATGAGACTATCATCAGAAGAGTCCTGAACAAAATTGAGGGCATGTTAGTTACAAAAATAAAAGCACTATTCTCCGATATTGCTGCCAATTTACAGTTTATGAAAGACCATGCAGATAATCCAGAAAGCTATTGAAAGAAAGTTCTATGGGTAAATAAGACCAAGATAGCACATTTGGCTTGAATGAAAAGTGTTGTTGAATTTCAGCACAAGAATCTTCTTCCAGATGTGATGGTGGTGGCAGTATCCTAGTTTGGGCCAGCTTTGCTACTCTGGTCCAGGATGGCTTGTGATCATTGATGGAATTATGAATTCCAGATTCATACCAGCAAATTCCACAGGAAAATATTCCTGAACTGAAGCTTAAGAAAACTGGGTCATGCAGCAAGACAAAAACCCAAAGCAGACAGGTCATATGACCAAAGAATGATAAAAGCAGAACAAAGTTAATGTTTTGGAATGGGCAAGTCAAAGTCCTGACCTTAATCTTATAGAAATGGTGTGATGGTGTAAAACTGAAACAAGCAGTTCATGTGAGAAACTGACCACAATAATTTTGAAGGCTGACAATATGGTAGCTTTGGATCATTTCCCTTCATAAATGAACAAGTATGTTTTTGATTCACTTGTTTAATGAGGTTCCCTTTATCTAGAGGGATATTTAGAGCTTGTGTGGGAAACATATCATTTTCTATGTCATATTTTTACAGAAACATTGAAAACTCAGAAGGATTCACAAGCTTTCAAGCATCACATAGGTTAGTTATTACAAATTTTTCCATTGCTTTTACATTGACTCTGGAATAGCCAGAGGAATTCTATCAGCTCCAGCAAAACCATCAGACAACTATTGGCACGCTCTCATTTAGGAGAACGAGTTGGAGGTCATCCCATAAAGAAGGGTTGGCTTTCCACATTGTGAAGTAAGTAATAAGTCTGTACAAATGGTTTTAGCCCTGAGGTGATCCGACTGGCTTTGTCTCAAGGAAGCAAATTGTGTGTCCTTTAATCAGTTTAGGCCAATGTTATGGAAGAAGGCTTCTCTCAAGCTGTTCCCCTCCTGCTGGACAAAGCACTTCCTATCTTGGAAGATTCAGGATTGCTCATAGCATGCCAAGGGGTCTCGCAGACTGGACAACTGTGGTGTAGAAAGCCCGCAATTTTTTTTCATGCTGCTTGCCTTCTCCCAACTGTTGGTACAAAAGAGGTTAAGAAAGCCCAATAGTGTGGGCTGAAGAATACCAGCCTAAATTCCTAGCAATCATCTCTTCCTCCTCCTCCCATTTTTAATTGATGCTGTAGCAATTTTCCAGGACTGGGTGGAGGGATTTTTTAATGGACAATCCACCAGGTGGAATAACAACAACAATAATGTTGTTTAAAGAGAAATAATGAAATGTAGATGATTTTTTTAAAAAAAGACTTGTGAATATAATTGAAATACAATTAACACAAACACCTAAATAAGAACTAACATAATGGGGGGAGGAGATGACAAGAGAATTGTTTTATATAAAAAAAAATTTTTTAACAATAAATTGAACTTTGACTACACAGGATCATGCTGCCTGGCCTTTCCTTTGCATTGATCAAGAGCCAATTCAAAGGCAGTGTTGGCATATTTTGTTAAGTCTTTCAAATCTGTTATCCAGGTATCTTGCCAGGAATACAAAATCATTTTTCTGCAGCTGTTCAGGCACAATATGTCCAGACCTCTTTATAAATACCAAGAATTGCATTGCCAAAAGCAAATCTGCTCTTCTCATATAAACCTCTAGAAAGGGTTTTGTCCAGGGTCCCCCCTTATGAGGCACATAGGATACAGAGCAGATGGACTCCTTCTTGGTGGTGACTCCCACTTATGGAATACCTTACTTAAGGCAGTGGATGGCTCCAGGCTCTTTTCCAATTTGGGAGAAAGCTAAAAATGTATTATTCCACGGGGCTTTTGAGTGGCCATTATAGGTCATTTGTTTTTAATATAATGATTGCTTTAATCAGGGGTCCCCAAATGCTTCACCTCATTGACCTAATTATGAAATTTCACATAGTTCATTGATTCCCCAAATATTTATTATATGACAATAATTTAATAAATACCAGTTTAATAGTACTACAAATAAGAATAATCTGAAGCACCACTTGAACACCATCAGGACTGACAAAATCACTATCAGTCAATTGCAAAAAGCAATTTTTTCCATTATGGGAAAAATTCCATCATAGAACAATATCTTTAATATTATTAAACAACAGTTTCTTCTTAACCCAAGTCCTCAGGAAGGGCTCCATGGGTGGATAAAAATGCCAAGTCCAGCCTAAACATCTGGCTATGTGATTAATCATCATAATAAAAACAACTATGGATAGTCCCATTGACCCTTTGCGGTCAATATTGGCAAACCATGCTTTAAATATTGCATTTTGGAATTCTTGCATACTGCCCAGATTCTACTAGAGCTGCTGCTAACTAAATTAGTATCTTCCACATTGGGGGATTAATATCTTTAAACTGTAACCGCCTTGCAAAATTTTCATAAATCTCAGCAATAAATCCAATAAATAAGGAATTACCAATGGATACAACCAAGGTATATATCTTTTACTGCATCTCCATCCTAGGAAGCATGACAGCAATATCCCCTGCAAAGACAAGAGCTGCTAAGCCTGGAAGAGCTCTTAGCCAAGGCTATAGGAGAATATTCATTCTTCCCGGTAATTACCAAAGCATCCCAGATTGAACAGCTTCAGCATGTGCTGCTAGACTCTCAGTGGCTCAGTTGGTAAATAGTTGGGAAAGGCAGGCTATGTGAAAGGACCTTTCATGCACCACTAGCCCTCAATAATTTCCCAGAGGTTGGAAGAACATAAAGAGCATGGTACAGGCATCAACTTGGCAGATACATCAGCCAGCATTTCATTGTGAGCTCTTCAGGAGAAGAAGGCTGAGAAGAGCTTCCTTCCCTTCACCAAAAAGAACCCACATGACCTCTTCACTCTAGGATGAGGAACTAATGTTGCAACTGTGGGGTAATTTTGAAGCTGTAAAGCTCCCTATCCAACTAGCTATAGCCTAGTGTCCTGCTTCTTGCTCCAAATACCGATTCACACACAATTGCTATGGTAGTTTGCTTGTTTTTTGTTTGTTTGTTTGTTTATAAAATTTATAGACTGCCCATCTTACCTCAAGGTAACTCTGGGTGGCTTACAATCTTAAAAATAAAAACTATATAAATTAAAAACATGAATAAGTTAATATAAAATCCAGAAAGCTACGGTTCAATTAAAACGTAGTTCACTCAAGGTCAAAGAGATAACAATAGTCAGAGCATGCAAACCTAAACAGTATCTTGACAAGACACCTGCATGAAGAACTGAACTGCATAGAAGAATAGTTCAAAACCAGTCCAAAGTTCCAAGGATCCTATTAAGACTGTCAGCCATTCCAAACAGACAGAACCCACACAAATGTCATGCAAGAGTTGAAGATCAACAGTTGTTTCCATCAAAGGAACATGGATCAGGGCTACCTCTTAAATCAGACTTAAATCAGCTGCTGCTAATCAAGAAATTCACTCCCTTGTCTGACAAAGAACAAATATTCATAAAACATCTTCATAGAATAATGATTAATAATGTAATTCACAGGACATCTCTGCTCTCCTCTCTACTCACTGGATGTGGGAGCTGGTAGGTTTTCTATCATCCACTTCTGACTGCTCCAGCTCTCCAGGTGGTGTCTGTTTTTGGTCAGCTTCATGTGATTCATGGTTTGGTAACTCCTGTAGCTCACTCACATTCCAGCAGCTTCTTCCGATTCAGAGTCTGAGGACCGGCTCTGGGCTATGACCCCTGGCCAAAAGGAGGCCTCTTTTTTATCTGCAGAATTAGGGCGATAACAGCCTATAAGGACAGAGTTTTGTAGGGGCCCCTCAGTTATGTCATCCAGCCTCTATGATAGTATGATTATACTGACAATAAACTTCAGCAGTCCTGACCTCGAAAACGCTTTCTGCTATAATACTATTAAAATTGTTTCATTGCTGCTGAGCGGCTTCTGACCAAAAACTGGAGTGCCACAAACTTGGCTGCATTTCCAGAATGGACATATTTCACACTAGCTTCTTCTTCTTGTGCCATATCCGTTATCAGACGTTGGCGATCATGTTGGCGATCCTGTTTTTATCAGTAGCCACACGAAAAAGTGCTGCTGAGTTTTGTCCAAACCAATCCCTTAGATTTTGAAGCCACGATGTTCTTCTTCTGCCTGGACCTCGTTTGCCTTCAATCTTTCCCTGGAGGATTAAATGGAGTATGCCGTATTTTTCCGGGTGTCGCATCACATGTCCGAAATATTCTAATTTTCATTTTTTAATTGTTTTGATGATTTCTCTTGGCTTTCCCAGGCGACTTATCACCTCCTCATTTCTGATCTTGTCAACCCAGCTGCATCTATTGAATACAGCAATACTACTAGTTGCTACAATGTGTCTGGATCAATATCTCCTTTAGCTTCTGGTAGCAACTGGTAGTCTTTGAAAACTATCAGTTGCTACCAGAAGCTAAAATTGCAGAAAATTGGCATCAGTTTGCCTTCCTTAATAGTCATAACAAGAAAGAAAAATAATCAGACAATTTTATCTCCATTCACTTGTGTAACACTTCCATCACCTTCTGGCATCACCTCCCATTTTGGTCCTCTAATCCAGAGTTGTTACACTGTGCCCCAATCTCCAAAAGGTCTCTCCAATCAGAAGATCTGTCTAGTGCAGTCACAAGTGGGTGGGCCAATATTGAATAGCATGAAAAGAAATATTAGGAATTACTTAGTGAGTTGTGCCCAAGTCTGTGTCCTGTAAGCAACTTGCATTTTTCAATTAACACCTGGAAGAGAGGCTGCTTAGACAAGCTAGTTCCTCCTATTTACTGCTGCAAGCTATGTGATAGCAAACTTCCAGCTTTAACCACAATCAGATAATTACTTCTCCCTTTTAGCATAACAAATGTCCAGCACCTGATAGATACTTAATCCTCATTAATATCTAACCTTCCCTTTCTGATACCTAAACTGAGCAACTGGGTGGAGAGAGAAGAAGAGATTTATAGCAGGGCTATAAAACTTACTAGATGAAAGCAAAAACCCTTGGTGAGTCAAATTCTGGAGACCATCCTCACCATTTGAGGTCACCCATGGCTCCTGGTGCTGTAAGTAATTAACGGGGACAATTTAAATAAATATGCTGTTTGTTTCAGTCCTGGCACCTTTTTTTGTTTGCATTTTAGTAATTTTTATTAAACAAAAACTAATACCATCAACATAGTATATAAATGTGTAAAAATAAAAAATAGAAAAAGTGCAAAGAAAAAAAGAAAAGGAAACATCCCCCTTCTTTCTCAGCAAATGTAAATAACGTGAACAATTTATCACCATCTTTTAAAATAAAACTAATCATTTCTTCACCTCATATCTCCATTTTCTGTAAGTTAATTTTTAAAATTTCATTTCTACTCCATCTTAATCAGCAAAACCCTATTAATGGTTATCCGAAATAACAAAACAATTATATTATAAACAATGTCTAATATAAACCAGTTTGAATCCTTCCTTTTACATTTATATTTTCTCTTCTATTTAAAGAAACTGCCCCATCTCCTCTCTTCAAAGAAACAAAACTTTTGAAACATCATTATCTGTTCCTGATCAATAAAAATTCATTAAACATTGCCAAAAAGTAGCAATCTGTTTATTTTAGCCTTAGTCAAATAAACTGATTTTATATTCTTTTCTTTTTTCCCCAGCAATCTTTTGGTTCCTTCAAAACATCCTAACATCTGTTTGTCTCTTCTGCCAGAATTGTTTGCATTTTTAATAAGCCCCTTTTTTGTAATTCCAGTATAAAAAGCTTATCCAAGTCACTGTTCATATTCTCAGTGTCTTTTCTTATAAAATCGTGGACTTCAACAAGTCCTTTTTGTAAATCCAATGCAAAGAATTTATCCACCTCACTCTTCAGGTTTAGTATTTGTGCATCATTTTTAATTGTTAAACCAATTGGTTTCATTTGTAAATATAATAACTCATCTTTTCCCATCACTTTCTTACAGGGTGTCATTTTAAAATCCACAACCAAATCAATTTCAGTTTTATTCAACGGAACTTGTTCCTCTTGTATGACATCATCTAATTGTTTTTATAAGAGCAGATAACTTTAAAAGAATTCCCTAAGCCTAAGTCACAAACCTCAATTAATGGATCCACTGATTTATTTATTTCCTTCTGGGCAGTTTAGTGACCAACTTTCAAAGTCATCAGTTCCAGATGTAAACATAACAAGTTTCCCACAAGTAGGATTCCTTTAGTTAATTTCAAAGTTCTAATTCAAGTACATCTGACCCCTAAACTATTTAAACTTTCTAAAATCAGCACTGTAATCGCCCTTTTGTCATATATTCCAAATACATACATACATAATTAAATTAGATTTTGAATACACACATACACACATATATGCATATACATATGCAGGCGTATACATATTTGCAAAACTTTAAACCTCTAATTAAAACTCTTTTCTTAAAGAAGTGAAGAAAACTCACGCAGTGAATATGATCAAACTTGTGGTTCTGAATGTCCTCTATCTTTAAAAAGGAGCAGAACAAAAAGTAAAATCCAAAGTGATTCAGAAAAGAAATTTGGTTGAAATTTGAGTCTATGAAGGCTACATTGATGGCTATGAGCTTGATGAAATCCCAACTGTTTGCAAGCAACTGCAAAAAAAAATATCAATTTCTGCTCTCTCTACACACACACACACAACCCCAACCCCTCCACAAATGTCCAGAATGCACAGGGGTGATCACAAAACCTCTCCTTTCTACTAAGAGATTTTTAGTCCAGATCCAGGATCCAGCTGCCATTTCCAGCTGTTTCCCACTGACCATATGATGTCAGTTTGCCATTTCCTCACTGGAAGTCTCCCCAGTCCTGGAACCTCTTCTAATGTCATCATCCTTTGTTATCCATGGCACAAATTCTAAATTACTTGATAAGAATTGCAGAAAACTGGTTAAGCCAGTTCTTGAATATCCTAAGAAAACTTTTCATTGATGAATATTTCATTCAGGTAGATAAATGCTTATTTTGTCTATATTCAGCTTTCTAGGTTCTCTCTAAAAACTTTGGAATGACAGTTCCCAAATTCACAGCCAAGATAAGTCAATAGAAGTTTGGCAGTTGTAGCTCCAGTATGCTTGGAGAAGACAAGTCGATTGTATTACACCAACCAGTTCAATTGTATAAAATGCCAGTCATTTTGTGATGCTGCTCATACTTGCTATGTTCAGTGTTTTATTTTATTATTGAAAATGCCCTCCTGTTGAAAGCCATTTGAAGCTACTTGTCAGCTCTCAGAAATAAGAGTGGGTTATTCATTCAACCATAGAATTAATCTGCAGATAATGACACTTTGGTATTTTGATTAGCTTAAAAAGCTGAAATTTCCTCTTCCAGTTGATGCATATTTGTGGAGGAAAGAATCTGGCAGTGCATTTCATCCCTTTTTCATTCTTTCCTGACTCAGCTGGTTCCCAATGCAGATCCATTTTATTAATAAATAAAATTGGTCAGTATTTTTTAAAGAGGGGGATAAAGAGAATTCAAAGCAGAGGGGGATTTGATGGCTTAGAGCAGCGGTTCTCAACCTATGGGTCGCCACCCCATTTGGGGTCGATCGACCATTTCACGGGGGTCGCCAAGCAAGGCTGTCCGCCATTTTTTCCCCCTTTTCCGGCAGGTGCCTTACCTCCCTTGAGCTGGGCCAGCTGGTGGTCAGCCTGCTCCGTCTCTGCCGCTTGCCAGCTACGCCTCGGCCGGCGCAGGGGGCGGAACCACGCATGCGCGGCGCTCCCGGGCAGGGAAAGTCCTCGACTTACAACCAGTTGGGTAATCCTCGACTTACGACCGGTTTAGTCCTCGACTTACGACCGGTTTAGTCCTCAACTTACGACCGGTTTAGTCCTTGACTTACGACCGGTTGGGGTTGCGGCATTAAAAAGGTTGAGAACCACTGGCTTAGAGTGAATATTAGGACTGCAACAGTCTTGAGCTGTTCTTGACAATGGAAGATGGGAAAGGTGTTTTAGTTTTAGAAGAAAATAAAGCTGCCTTGTGCTTCATACAGTGGCTGGGTCTCAATTGCCATCAAGCTCCTTTGAGATGTGCATCATTTCTGGTGATTTTGTGGATGTATCAGCTATAAATATGTAAAGGCTATATAAATCAATCAAATAAATGAAATGATTTGTGACTGCATTCTTCTAGTATGTTTGATTTCTCCATTTAGCCTCCTAAGTGAGATTTCCTAATAGTCTCCTAATACTAACCAGGTCAGGTGTGAGTTAGCTTTTCAAAATCAGCCAAGATGTCAAGTATAGACTTTTCAATTGCATCTCTTACTCTGCTATCCCTTTTTAATACCTTTTATCAGCTTTGTGATTCATCTTTGCCTTTGACAACTCTGTTCTTATGGAATTTCATGGAATAGTGAATATCAACTGTACTGGTTATTCCTATGTTTAAAAAAATTCTATACAAAAGGTAAGTTGTAGATGCCCAAGGCATATAGAACAATTTTACACTACCCTTTTGTTTTCAAATATCAAGTCTTGCTACAAAATATAATGTTGCCAGGTTCAGCACAGCACTGCTCAAAATATGTCAGATGATGGCCTGTGCTATAAATTATATTTAATGAACAATTAATTCACCCCCTTAGAGTGCTTTGTGCTGTGATATAGTCTTCCACACACTGTACTAACCTTTTATGCTCCCCTATAACCATTTAAATCCCAACCCCTTCTTTTAGATTCACTTTTATGTCTTTAATTTATGTATCTTTTATAGCATCTAGTTATTCATAATATTTTAGATTTTTGTTTTTATTCTTGATGCATCTTAATGATCATATTCCACCTACCTTATGTTGGTCTATGACCATATTAAGGAGTTCATTTGATTTTGATAAAATCATATAGCATGAGGACAAGGCATCTGCTATATAATATACCAAATATATTCAGGCACAGTGAATTTATTACAGACAGTTCTCAAGGTTCGAATGGCCATTTAACAACTATGGCCATTTAACAACTTGAAGCTACGAATGTGCCCCAAAAGTGTACTTACAACAGAGGTTCAAAACTGCAACCACAAGAGGCCTCTGCAGTCATGCGACCTGGATTCAGTCACTCCTGAAGCAGAAGCCATTTTTTGTCCAATGACTGTTCTTTGTTGCCCACAGTTCCAACAGGCAATTTCTGAGAGTCGGTGCATGTTTTTTCCCTGTCATATGACCAGTCAAGTTCATTCTTTTTCCTTGCTTGCTGCCAGGTGGAGGATTAGGGGACTGAATCTCTCATTGCTGCCTTATTGTTTCTTTTGTTGCCTTGAGGACTGGAGCACTGTTAGTTGCCTTTCTAAGTACCTTAAATATTTCATTTTCATTATAGTACTGTGCTTGTTTCCAAGTACTTTAAAAACTGCTATGCTTGTTTGTAAGTACTTTACAAAGATAGGGTTTTACATTACTGTGTTTGTTTGCGTTTGCCTTGGGACTGCTTGCTAGCCAGCATTTACAAAAGCAGATGTAATACTGTAAAGTTACTACTGTACTGTAGTTTGAGATTACTCGCAGAAAGATCCTTGATGGGTGGATGGCAGCGGTTCTCTCCAGAAGCTCCACTGAAGACCTGCAAATTAACATTAACATACCCCCCCACCCTAATTTAAGTCTGAGCACTGACTGGAGGCAGAGAGCTGCCTGGCCTTGCCAGTACAGCTGATGGGTGGCTGGCAACATTACCTCTAGAGGCTCCAGCTGGAGGCCCCTACAAGTGATTGACACTTATGATTTTTTTATCTGTCAGTTGGGGAAGCCAGATTTGTTTAATCACCGTATGATTCATTTACTGATCACAGTGATTCGCTTAACAACAGCAACCAAAAGGTCATAAAATTAGGGATATATCATTTAATGTCTGCTTCATTTAGCAATCAGGCTTGTAAGTCAAGGCCTGCAGGTACTTTATTGTTTAAATTAATTGTTGCATTATCAATATTTATGGAGCCTAAAGCAATAGTCAAAAGCAGCAGAACGGCTGTGTCCCTATAATGGAAGGCGGAATCTCAATAGCCCTCTGGAACCTGCCATTCTCCCACTACACCCTGCGCACTTCAGAGAGCACCCTGGTCTGTTTTCCTGGCAATTACAATATAAGTACCCCCAGTTTGGTGGAGTGGCTAAGGCATGAGGCTAGGAGATAAGATACCACAAGTTCTAGTTCAGTCTTAGGCATGAAGCCAGTTGGGTGATCTTGAGCCAGTCACTCTGTTTCCAACATAGAAAGGAGCCAATGGCAAACTATTCCCAAAAACGTACCAAGAAAACTACAATCAGTAGTCCAGGAAGTCACTAGGAGTCAATACTGACTTAAAGGCACGTATGCATACACACAGAGACACACACACAAACACACACACATATAAAAAATGAATAAATTCTAGTATGTACACACACACACACACACACAAATGAAATTAATAAATTCTAGTATGTCATCTGGCCAGAAGATTCTCTTCCTGCTACCCTTGGGAAATAGCCCAATATCACAAGAAACACATAAAATTTCAAAACATTTTTAAAAGATAAAAAGTCCCTTTAAAATTAAACTTGTTAAACTATAACTTTAATGGTGACAACATCACTGGTGAAAGATAAATAATACAGAACTGTTCAAAAAATGGACAGTGAGGACTTCTGGTTTGTCATCACAGTGCCGCGGATGCTGGAAGACGAGCTCCGTCTTTTGTATCCGATTTCGTCCCGCTGGGGGACCCTGGAAAGAGTTGACAGTTGCCCTGTAGGGGTTCCGAGCAAGGAGGGGATTCCTGCTTGATCGTGGGAGGGCAGCGGCCCTTCTGTTGGATCCGGGGAAGCCCTCTAAACTGGCGGGGGAAAGACCGGCCATAGCAATATGACTTGTCACTAAGCTGCTGACAGCTGAAGTCAAAAGCACCTTTAAAGCAATGTGGATGAAACTGGTGAGATCTGATCTTCTCTTTAAGACTTTAAGTATTTTTTCCTGTAAAAAAAATACTTCCTGTAAAAGTATTTTTCCCCCTGTGAGGAGAGAGGGAAGGGAATTTCTACCCCACCCTCTAAAAAAAGCGGCAACTAACTTCCCAGGGGAAACAGAGCAACTATAAGAACAATTTTAATCTAATTGGATGTATATGCTTTCGAAATTTGGGGACTAAAAGTGTTCCTATTCTTACTGGAGATGTTTGCTTTTATCTAAAAAAAGAAATAAGATATGAAATACTATCATAACAACTTTGGATTTAAAAAGCTTTAAACGGCATCAGTGACATCTTGTGGTGAAGTATGGTATTACAACGTATTATTGCCTAAAAGAGACTTGATTTGAAGCCCAGACTCCAGAAAAAACTTCTTTGACCTTGACAGTTATCACCTGTGAAAAACTCAGCTGCAAAGAAGGAACTTCTGGGTGGCATATCTGGCCTGTTTGAAATATGAACGTAAACTTTTACTGACTTTCAGAGCTATACGTGGGAAATTGCTTTCCTATTTCTTTACATGAGAAACATGTTATTATATGAGATGATGGAATACCTTGGACTATAAACTCTTACCTGACAAACAATTTCTACTATATTACCACCTATAACACGTGAAATAGATGTCCCATACCTAGCTATAAAAAACAAAAAACTATTTTTAATGTTTGATTCTAAAGTCTTCAACTTAACGTACTATCGAGAGAATATGGATGAAGATCAGGAAAAAAATCCTTTCCATGTTAAAATCAATACACAAAATCGGGAAGAGAACCTGTGGCTCAGTGACTAAATCACTGCCTAGTATGTATAACTTTCCAGGTTCGAATCCCATAAAGGGTATGGCTAACTGATGAAGGCAAAAAAGCCAGAAATGGTCCATTAATTACTTGGGAATTTTCTTATCCTCCTCTAACATGAAACTTTACCAGAATAATTATGAGAAATTGTGGAAATCAGTACAAAAAGACTTATCAATGTGGAAAAAACTTCATTTTTCCTTGCTGGGTCGTATTGCGGCCATTAAAATGAACATTTTACCTAAGTTTCTTTTTCTGTTCCAGATGATACCTATTTTAAAAAATG
>NW_015386397.1:1651478-1670539 GCF_001527695.2 Protobothrops mucrosquamatus
AGGTTTCGCATCTTGCTGAAATGGCAAAGATTTCGGCTTATTTGAAGGATCACTCAAATGAACAATTTTTATCAATATGGAGAAGATGGATTGTTTATATTCAAAATAAGCATAGAATGGTGGAATATAAGTTAGGTTTTTAGATAAAAAATTCTTTCTTTATACATATATATATATTTCACCTACTTATGTAGAATAATGTTTTGTGGAGTTAGGGATATTAATACAAGGTTACTTTTAGTTGAATAATATCCTGGGATTAGGTTTGGGAAGTCCGGGTGGGGGTGGGGGGGGGTTTCAATTGTGATGTATTTGTGATTTGTTTTTTTTTATGTTGAAAACAATAAAAAATTCTTTGAAAAAAAAAATACACAAAATCATTCTTTCAGCTTGTGACAAAATAAGATGCAACATAAAGGAACAAGATGCCAGCTTAAATATACAAACCCAGATCTTGACTACAACCAAAGAAACAATGCAGAAAATAATAGGAGAAGTGGAACAACTAAATACTAAGACAGAGGATTCAATTGACCAACAGATCCAGCCAATGGAAAAATCAGAACAGGGAGTGACAACACTGAAAATGGAAAAGACTTTTTACAAAAATCAGAAGAAAATTGAGGGAAAGGAAGAACAGATTGAAGGGAAGATAAACCTATCAGGACAATTGTGGGGAATTGGAGTAATAGGGAGGCAATCTAATGAATACAAATGGGCTAGTTCTTCCAAAGAAACTGCAACCAAATGGTCTTTGCTATTCCAAATAATATATATAATAATAGAGGGAGAACTATTTGATGATTCAAAAGCATTGACATGGAAAGTTAGTTGGCAAAGGAAGAAAGCCAGAGTAAGGCTGAAGAAAATAAGGATTTTTGATTTATTAGTGGGGATTTCATATTACTAATTAGAAGGTTGAATGTGATAGAAAATAGATAATTTTTAGAAAATAAAATAACATTATAATTGAATACATAAGATGTGTAACAAGACTAATAGACTTTGGTATGAAAAGGCAAAAAGGGAGAAGTTGAGATAAGGGAAATTTTGGTCACCTAATATAAAATATTTGGAAATCAGTTGAAAATAAGAATTCTGTTTGCCCATTATGAGATAATAGATATTACCAGAAAAAGAGAGGGAGTATTTGAGCTTTTAAAAATTAGGCCTAAATGAAAAAAATTATGTATATTACTGATTTATTGGTTAACCCAGGCAATACATATACTGCTCACAAAAATAAAGGGAACATTTTACCATGGAACTGAAGGGGTTTGCGTTCCCTTTATTTTTGTGAGCAGTATATAATGGTTTTGATTTATTAGAGGAGATACTGTATTATTAATTAGATGGCTTAATATGGTGGAAAATAGATAACTTTTAGAAAACAAAACAAGACTATATTCAAATGGATAAGATGTGTATTTAGAATATTAGATTTGTTATGAAAAGGGAAAAAGGAAGAAGTTGAGATAAGGGAAAGTTTGGTTACCTAAAGCTTGGAAATTATAAATACCAAATGTTAATTTGAATATTGATGGGAAATTAGAGCTTGGGGAAAAAGCAATAACAGGACATGGATTGTATTTAAGGATTGACTGCAAACACAATTAAGATATGTATAAGCTAAAAATTATTGATAAATGTAACAAAGATTTTTTACTTAGTTAATAATAACTGTATTAGCCTAATATGAGATAGTAGATATTAAGGGGAAAAGAGAGGAAACATCTGATGTTGTAATTTGAGATTTATACTAAAGATTTATGTATGTTATTGAACTATTGATTAACCCAGTCACCACATTGCTTTTTAAATACTTAATTGTAAAATTAGAAAATTAATAAAATATTATAAAAAATGGACAGTGAGGTTAAAAAAGAAAGATTAAAAGAAAAATGTGCAGTTCTCAACTTAGAATATAATAGTATAGAGAGATTCAAAGAAAAAAAATATGATTCTGAGATTCTAAAAATAAAACCATGAACATGACTTGAAATATGCAATAATGGTTAAAAGCACATACTATTCCCTGTTGCAAAAGGAAATAGAAACAATTATATTAGCATCACAGAGAAAAATGAAAGAAAAAATGGAAATATTAGCTAAATTAGTTTTCCAAATAGCAATTTTTTGAAGCAGAAATTCCTATGCTCCATTTATATAGACTTCCTCCAGGTTTTGGAGAAATTCCATTTTAACCAACTGTTGGGGAGAACAGTGAACCCAACTCAATCTATAGACTTCTTCTGCCCTTTGTTTTTAAAAGGACTAAACTTTTCCTATCTCCAACATAGGGAAGAGTTGGGCAATCTGACTTTGCAAATGATTAAGAGTGGTCCCTCATTTGAGGACATGGATTTTCTCTGCAGACAAGTGGGTGTTATATTGGGAATATCTGCTGGCAAAGAAATGATAATCACAACATTCATAAGAAGATTCCAGAAATAATGTTTACTGACCAAAACGCTGTAGAAAGTTTTAGAGAAAAGTTGTAATTATTTTTTTTATTTAATTTCAGGAAGAAATACATAGTCCATACTTAGTATGAGTAGACTCTCTGTAATTTTTTTCCCCTCAGGAAACTTTGCCTAAGGCTGTTTTCCCTGAGCCTTATTATTAAAAGTATATATGGTAATTTAAGTATGTTCATTATGTCTTGTGTTCACAAACAGGCAGTGAAAAACATAATTATACTTAGCAGCAATCTACACATTTATTTTCTCTAACTTTATTAGATTTTTATTCTGCCTCTATTACTTTATAAATACCTTAAGGTGGTGAACATACATAATACTCCTTTCTTCTCCTATTTTCCTCACAATAACAAACTTGTGAGGTGTTATTGGGCTGAGAGAAAGTGACTGGCCCAAAGTCACTCAGCCAACTTTTATGCATATGTGGGACAGAACTCACGGGTTCTCATTTTTGGGACCAGCACTTTAACCACTACACTAAGCTAATATTTTATAAAGGGCAGAACAGATGTAATGATAGAAAGCTGTCTTGACCCAGAAGGTTCTGCTAAATGCCGTCAATGCAATGTGATATTGATCCGAAGAGCTGGACTGTCAATAGATCTCCTGGGCAAACCATTTTAATATCTCCCCATCTCAACATTGGTTATCAGTTAAGAGGTTAAGGAGCTCTTCATCCCAGAAGTCAACTCTTTCCTCATTTCATGGCTATTAATATCAATAGTCCTATGGAAGGGATCCTTGAAATCTGTCTTACTTGTTCAAAAGAGTATTTATTTACTTCTTTTTACAATAGCCACTTTGGAAGGATTGGTGGATTATAAGTAATTATAATAAGTAAATATTCCCCTAATGCAATTCATAAAGCTATAAAATGGAAGAGGCTCATTGAGTGCTTATTGGTCTCTTCTAAATTATTCTTACTAGTGAAGCAACTTATCATGATTGTCAATACAAGCAGTGAAGTTTATTTTGTGGTATAGTAAGCAATATAAAAATGCATTGTGGATGGAGAAAGAAACTTCACTTTTCATGGTAACTGTAATGAACAAGCCTGCTCTATTTTAGACCTTGAGATTGATAGTCTGAATAGAGCAAAACAATGTGGTGTTTCTTTGTGAAATTTCCATTCTTTGCAGTGGGGAAGAGGAGTTTGAGCAGGATAATTTTTTTAGCCTCTCTTCCATGAAAATGATCAGCTCTGCATTGACAACCAGCAAGCTACCCAAGGGAGCAGGTTTTTGCTGTCCCGGAAAGAGGACAAACTGATCATTACTCAATTTGTTGTTGCCATACTTTTGATATGTTTTTTTGGCTTGTGGATTTTTTCTGCGTATCTGCTCAATTTGGTTACAATTTTCCTACCATAAATCAGGGGTGTCAAACTGGTGGCTCGCGGGACGGATGTGTCACACGCAGGTCCGCAAAGGCAAAAAAAGTTGCAATACGTCATGATACGTCACGTGATGCGATCGAGTTTGACACCCGTGCCTTAACCTGATCCAACTTTCAAGTGTATCCTCCTCTGCCCAGTTGCTGCTACTGACGATTGCTTGTCTCTTCCATTAGACTCAAACCATGTTCCCAGACAGAAAGGGTAAATCACCAGGCAGTGATTCTTTCACTATTGTTTACAGATGAGGAAGAGGGGGGAAGCAGTCAAAAAATGTATAATCATCATCAAAACATGTCTTCACTGACTATCAAATTATTTCAATAAATGAAAAGAAGGGCTATCGTTAATTACCACTTAGTGTGGAAGAAAATAATAATAATACTTTGGAATATTTAATCTTAAACATGCTTCACTGAAAATAAAGTTCATAAAACCCAACACATTTTATTTCTATGTAAGCAATCCAAGGATTACACTTGACATTTCCCTTGCTGCTAAATAATAACCGTAATTTTTCTCCTTTCCTCTTTTGAATTGAGGGAGCAAAGCATCTTATAAAACATTATCATGGAGCAAAATCAGTGGCTCTCCAGATGTTGAAAAACTACAACTCCCAGTATTCAACAATGGCCATATTGGCTGAATAAGTTAGTTGGAGGTGTGTATAAAAATCATACAAGGGATCTGTTGATTTTGGTTTAAGGAGATGTTGAGCCCAGCTGTTTGTAAACACTGCTGACAGCTATGTTGTGCAATCTCAGCCAAGCATAGGTGATTCAATAAACTATGATTAATCTGACCATAACATAATATATAGCGTGAACATATTTCATGTTGCTATATGCATCATATATAGTCCTTTTGGAAAGGGATGGAAGCAATGAGATTTAGTTACACAGCATATACAGTGGAATAAACTCTAGAAGGTATCTAAGGTATCCTTTTTGCAGAGGCATGTGGCTTACAAATTGCTTTGTAATCCTTAATAATACTCTGGGTACACAGCTTTTAAAATAAATGTTGCTTTTATAAACATGCTTCTCTTTCTTTCCTTGGCATCTGCAAAGTAGTAGCTGTCACCAGCATGCACCATTCATGCCTTCGTTCATTCATCATCTATCCTTCCATTATGGCATACTTTTTCCTTGTCTTCATTTGTTGCTGTGGTGGCAGCGATAGTTGTTGTGCTTTCATTGTTTCTTGCCACTTGTCATACTAGATAGATCACCCTCTTCTTCAACTACCATGCTTTTTGGCCAATTATCCTGCTCTGGATGGAAAGAAAACTTCCCAATAAAAGCCTTCAGACTACTTCCAGTCATCTTCTGCTTCTCCTTTGTGGAAAGCAAATTGGCCAGATAAGTCCGAAGATTAATTTCTCTTTCTGTGGTGGAAAGCAGATTTGAATAAATCAGGGAGGCTTTTGACAAGTACAGTACGGTATGCATAAGTGTGCAAGCACATGCTCGTTGTGTTCCCTGGCCCTATGGACAGTGACTGAGTTAGTGGTATCTTTCCAAAAAAGAAAGAAATAATTTCACATACCATTAGGGCTGTTGGGAAGCTGCAGGATCAAATTTTAATGAATGCAGGATCAAACATATCTTCAAGGCAACTAGCCACTGAAAACAAGAGACAGGCTCACCAGGGAACTGAGGATAAAGATGCTTCTAACGAGAAACAAGAAACAGACTCAGAGGCGTAAGAATTGATTCCTCAGAATTATATATTTTAAAGCCTAATTTTCATTTCTCTCAAAAAATAATCTTCAGTGTCTGCTATCCATAGGTGTACCTAAAGGCTTCATCTGAACCACAGCCAATTAAAATCCCCAAATCATATTAAGCATGATAAAAATAAAGAACCCAAATTGCTCACGGGTCAATTTAACAAAGCCAGTTTTATCTCTTGCCATGCCTGCAGGCAATATGTTCTAGACATTTTAATCTTAGCATCTGCAATGCAAAGTTCCACAGCTGGAAATGCTGACCTTGATGGTTTAATAAGATGTTTGCTCACTGAGCTCACCTCCCTTTTCATCAGGGCTTGTAGCTTGAGCTCAGCAGGATTAATTCAAGTGTGTGGGGAGGGAGGGGTCCAAAGCACCCATGCTTTAAATAAATAGTAACTCAATCAATCCTGCCATCCTCTCAGCAAACTAATGCAACATACAGATTGAAAGAATGGCTAAATTGTATTGTTAATGGGTTTAGTGCATAAACGAAATCTATAGCTTCCTCAAGATTGTGTTGATACAGAATGCCCTGACCATAACTAGTAGATGGCTTAATCAATTGTAGGAAGATAGCACCCCTCCCCCCCGAGAAGGAAATAGTTTGGGAGATATTAACAAAAAGCAGAATATATTTCCCCAAAGGAATAATAGAATATCTTTGGCAGAACCCCCTCCCCCCAAGTCTCTCTGCCCCAAGCAGAAACCAGCTCTGTAGAAATGCAGATTTGATAATCCTTTCAGAAAGACTAGAGCCAGGAAGCTTGGAGCTGATGAGATTAGAAAAACAAAGATCCCTAGAACCAGCAACTCCTCACCCAAAAAATCCAACACAGGACATAGTCATCAGCCCCAGCCCCAGGGAAGCAGGACATGACCTTTAGGACATAATAGGATTAACCCACCACCATTAGAATACCAAAAGGACACACTCAAAAGCTCAGGTCAAAGTTCATGCCATAGGAACAAGAACAACTTCAAAGACAAAAGCCCAAGAAGGTATAAAAACCTACCACTCCCAGCATCATGTGGTCAGCTGCTCCAGAGCCATATTTCTGTCTGGTTCTGCAACTAAATAAACCAGAACCTTCTTTCTAAAGCAGTCTCCATTTTGTTTATTCTCGACTTGGACTGGACCCTGATGAAGATTTTTCTTTCAACACAATTAAACATGGGTCTATAACTTGTTTGACCCAGAATGACAGCTAGTTATGGTTAAGCAAATAGCCTGTTAGAAAACAAGTATGCTTGTATTTCTTTTGAAAAAATCCTCAGAAAGTATCTCATATATTAGTTGGAGAGCAAATTATATCAGCTAAAGTTAATGTGTTGCACCAATAGCATTGATATGCTTTTTATTCTTAATACTAAATTATATTCAGCAAATCTGCAAAATGTCCAACTGTGATTTGAACCTGGATTCAAGACCAGTGTTTGGTCCTGGCTTTGTTCAATGTGTAAATCCAGTTACCAATTCTTTAATGCGAATTTCTGTCTCTAGCATGAGAACAAGTTTTCTGAATGAATCATGACAGTTACATTCTCAACATACTAACCCAAAGCCAGATAAACTATATTATAATCTTGCATAATGTAAAAATCTAGTCTGGGGCTCTGTCTTACCATTTTTTGACACTTTTTTGCTTTAATATTGGTACAACCAGTCATGAAAAAGGATTTTATAGTAGATAAGTATTGGTTGCCTTCACACATATTAAATCAAACTAATAATTGATAATATGCTTTGGCCATGTGTTTCTTAAACGTTGTTATAAATGGGTAAAAAAAGAATGCAAGGTCACTATGATACAAAAATAATCTCAGATCATGTTATATACTGTAATTAAATTATTAATATTAAGAATAGAAGAACTGGAAGGGACCCTAGAGGTCTTCTACTCCAGCCCTCTACTCAAGCAGAAGAACCTACACCATCTCAGACAGGTGATTGTCTAGTCTCTTCTTAAAAATCTCCAGTGATGGAGCGACCATGATTTCTGGGGGTAAGCTGTTCAACTGGTTGATTGTCTTCACTGTCAGGAAGGTTCTCCTTAATTCTAGGTTGCTTCTCTCCTTGTTCAGTTTCCAACCATTGTTTCTCGTCCTTCCCTCTGGTGCTCTGGTGAACAACCTGACCCCTTCTGCCTTGTGGCAGCCCCTCAGATACTGGAATACTGCTATCATGTCTCTCCTATTTCTTCTTTTATTTAAATTAGCCAAACCAAGTCCCACAGCTGTTCTTTGTATGTTTTAGCCTCTAGGCCTTTGATCATCTTAGTTGCTGTTCTCTGATTTTTTTCCCAAACTCTCAACATCTTTTTTGTGATATGGTGACCAAAATTGGCTGCAGTATTCCAGGTGTGGTCTTACTAGGGCTTTGTAAAGCAGTACTATTACTTCATGTAATCTTGATTCTATGTCTGTTTATACAACTCAGGATTGTGTTAGCTTTTTTGATTGCTGCTGCATACTGCTGGCTCATAGTCAAGTGATCGTCCACTAGGACTTCAAGGTCCCTCTCACAGTTACTGTTTTTAAGCCAGGTCTCACCCAATCTGTATTCGTGCCTTTGGTTTTTCCTGCCTAAGTGTAATACTTTGCTTTTCTCCACATTGAAACTTATTTTGTTGGATAGGGCCCATTGTTCAAGTTTGTCAAGATCTTTTGGATCCTGAGTTTGTCTTCTGAGGTGTTGGCTACACCTGACAATTTGGTGTCATCTGCAAATTTGATGAGTTCCCCTACAATTCCTTCATCTAAGTCATTTATGAAGATATTGAAGAATACTGGGCCTAAGACGGAACCTTGTGGTACCCCACTGCTCACCTTTAAATACCTAGGGGTGGTCATCCATGCCACTGGCTCACAAAAGCCTCTGGAGAATATGCGGCTGCCTCTGGCCAACGATCACTGAATGCCATTCTTAAATTTTTCCGCACAAAGAGAGGACACTATGTTCCAGCTGCAATTAAGCTCTTTCTGGCCAAGTTGCTAGCACAGCTTCTCTACAGGATTTTGCTCGGACCCTCAGCTTCGTGTTTTACACCACTGGAAAGAGTTCAATCCAAATTTATCAAATTTGCTGCACTGTGTCCCAAATACACTTCTGTGCCTGGAGACAGGGTTGATAAAAGTCGAAGCAAGAATCTGTATAGCTTCCTTAAACATCTGGCTAATGCTTAATTGCTTTCCTCAAGGTCTTGCTCCATTAATTTTTCAAGATAAATTCTCCTCTTCGTGGATCAAGGCAGTCGAGTCCAACCTTACCAAACTAGACTTCTCGTCAGCCTCAATTCTTAAATTGGACTACAACCAAGCAAAACAAACCTTGTGTCAAAGGGTAGAGGACATCGAGAGGCAAGCAGTTATAACTCTGCTGTTTCTGGCTCCAGACTCTATTAGATACGTGGTTACATCTGCCAGGTATCTTAGTCAGTTGGAGTGAATAAATCACTGGAAAGCATTCTTGCTTGCATGGTGCCATGCATTTCCATCGGCCATCCTGTGGCTCAGGTGGAGACCATTGGACACATACTCCTTCGATGTTCCTTCTATAAAGCTATTCAGAAAAACCATATCCTCCCCATAATTGATAGGGATCCTGTCCGTTCGGAAAGTATTTATCTCCAGTGGCTGCTTAAGGACAAGCAGGCAGTGATCATGGCGCAGGTGACTAGATTCTCTGCAGCAGCATTTTAGATCTTTTTAATAATCTTTTATAATCAATTTTATTACGTGTTTTTATCCAGCATTAGACTATAGTCAATGTATTTTTGTTGTCAGGTCAGTATGATTCAGTTTTTCTGAAGCTAGCTAGTTTTTTTTATACTGTCTATAAAACTAGGCAGACCTTGGTCACCCATTGATTACATCATTAATGGTAATATATTGCTATGTCTTCTTGTGTTGGTTCTGTTTAGTTTTGTTTTATTTGGATGTTTAATTTATGTGTTGGCCTTCGGCTGTAATAATAAATTGATTTGATTATAATTGCTAGAAAAAAGGAATCGTTCCAGATTCATATCAATCTGTTTAATAAAAAAGCGCACAATATCTATTTTCCAGGTCTTCCTGTTATTTTCCAAGCCATTGACATAAATTTCAAGTGAACTCTAAAAAAAAATTCTTTCAAATCATGCCCAACTACTGGTAATTACAGGGATAAAGCAATAATTGTCTTTTCCCAAGCTATCTTTTTAACTTTTCATTCTAGATTTCCCTAATAGATTCTTTCAAATCCTAACCAGTTCTGACACTGCTTAACCTTTGGGGATCAAAGCACAGCCACATTTATGATCCAAGAAAGCAACATCTATAAAAATGTATTAGATGAACTCAGCCCAATATTCCCTAAATTTAGTTGGTTGGTAGGCACATTTGCAATTTTGAAGATTGTGGACAATTTTATGCAAAATAATTCCTCTGAGATATGTGTGTGTGTAAGCATGCACTTACACACAAACATTTTTATTACAATATTTGTAGACTGCCAATAATTCTGTAAAATGTCGGGATTAGTGAAACAAAACTAAAATAGAAAATAATTGCAATATTAAAAATAACAATAAATTTGGGCTAAAGGGATGTTGGAATAATAGTTATCACCGTGTGGAATGTAAGGAGACAGGAGACCTAAAATGTTCTACAGTAGAGCATGAGGGCAGAACATAAAAGGTCTGGTGCTTAGCCCACATCCTGTAACTGCTTGCTTTTCCCTTTTCCTATGGGGATGGGCACACTTAGAATCCACTTAAGACTTAGAGCAGTGGTTCTCAACCTGTGGGTCGGGACCCCATTTGGGGTCGATCGACCATTTCATGGGGGTCGCCAAGCAAGGCTGTCCGCCATTTTTTTTGTCCGCCATTTTTTTCCCCTTTTCCGGCGGGTGCCCTACCTCCCTTGGGCTGGGCCAGCTGGTGGTCGGCCTGCTCCGTCTCTGCCACTTGCCAGCTACGCCTCGGCTGGCGCAGGGGGCGGAACCACGCATGTGCGGCGCTCCCGGGCAGGGAAAGTCCTTGACTTACGACCGGTTGGGTAGTCCTTGACTTACGACTAGTTTAGTCCTCGACTTACAACTGGTTTAGTCCTCGACTTACGACCGGTTGGGGTTGCGGCATTAAAAAGGTTGAGAACCACTGACTTAGAGGAATTCTTGGAAGTAGGTGAAGCTGAAAAGAGGTGCTTTGCTTTGCAGAATTCCAGCTTTTCATTCTTATTTAATTAAAAACACAAGTTGGGCAGGGAATCTGGCAAATACTAAACTAGATAAATGCAGGCACATTGGCATTCCCAGACACCACAGCAGGACTCTCAAACTGCTGATTATGAATTGTTGTGTATTGTTTAGCATACTGAACAAATTTAGTTAACTGTGTTATTTTTAGCAAGTCACAATTGAGAAAGATCAGACTTATTATCTGATAACCTTTGTATCACCTTATGACAAGATAAGCTTAGGTTAATTAAGTATATGTACCATTTTACCTAGATCATATATAGTTCTTTAAACAGAATCATAAACTGAATATTATACAGTATCTATATCCAGAGCTTCTACCACATTGGCTTTTTGAAACTAGAACTTACATGGAAGATTTTTTCTAGATTCCAACCCCCCAAATTCTAGATTACAAAAACCTCAAAAAAAGCATCTATTTATGGTTAATATATTGTATACGATGGCAGTGTAATAAGACTATGAATCTTTTGCAGCGGCTCAGCATATTCATGCAAACAGTCAGAAACAGATATATCATTTTAGTTAACAGTTGGACAGGTTTTGCCTATTTGCAGTCTAAACAGGTATAGTTGTGATTAGATATATTATTGCTTTATCGAAGGCCATGTTAGATATGCTGCTATACAATCTAATATGATGCTAAGAAATCTAACTGTACAGGATATAAGTAGTCCTCAATTTACAACAGTTCATTTGGTGACCATTCAAAGTTACAACAGCACTCAAAAAAGTGACTTCAGACCGTTTTTCACATTTCCAACCATTACAGAATCTCTATGGTTATATCAAAATTCAGATGCGTGGCAATTGACTCATATTTGTAACAGTTTCAGTGTCCTAGAGTCATGTGACAATCTTTTGTGACCTTCTGATAAGCAAAGTCAATGGGGAAACCAGATTCACTTAACAACTGTATTACTAATTTAACAAATGCAGTGATTCACTTAACAACTGTGGCAAGAAAGGTCATAAAATGGGGCAAAACTCACTTAACAAACGTCTCACTTAGCAACAGAAATTTTGGGTTCAATTGTGATCATTAGTCAAATACTACTATATATCTAGGACAATCGTATCAGGACTACAGTAACAGAATTAGCTTTTCTCCATGCAGAACCTTTCACAATATAACCTATTTCTCGAAGGGCTACTTTTCCCCAAGAATGAAAATGGGATTTAGCTCACTGATAAAAAAAAAACAAAACCTGTTTTAGATGCAGCAGAACTTGCATTCACATTTTGGCATCTCCAGATAGGATTGGGAACAATTCTATTCTGAAATCCCGAAGACCTATCATCAGTCATTATAGCTACAGCTCTCCAAATATTGAAGAACTTTGACTCCCAGCAAATCCACTCATTGTAGTTGACAGTAATGAATACTGAGAAGGGGCGTTGTCTTACCTGAACGCCTTTTCTCAGCACGGAGATGGAGAATCCACCAATGGGTAGTAGACTGTATTCCTGCCCAATCAGATCAAGTCAGCCAAAGTTGCCACGCCCGTCCTGGGCCATAGATACCCAGTCTTTGACGCGAGCGTAGCCATTGACTGACAGCAAGACGCTGTGGCTCACCAAACTAGCTGACCCTAGGCCTAATGACCTACAAGGATGGGAGGTGGATTCTCCATCTCCGTGCTGAGAAAAGGCGTTTAGGTAAGACAACGCCCCTTCTCCAGTTTCAAGTTTCAAGTTTCAAGTTTATTGCATTTATATCCCGCCCTTCTCCTAGTGGACTCAGGGTGGCTTCTAGCACTTGGAGATGGAGAATCCACCAATGGGACATACCAAAGCCTACGGTCCCTGAGGGTGGGTAGTAGACTGGTCCAGAGTGGCACTTTGACGTAAAACTTGTTGGAGAACTCTCCTGCTGAAAGAAGCCTCAGCCGAGGCGAACTTATCAATTTTATAGTGCCGAATGAAAGGAGACGGTGAAGCCCATGTGGCAGCCCTGCAGACCTCCTCGATGGAAGCCTGAGTGGCCCATGCCGCAGAAGTAGCCGCACTCCATGTAGAGTGGGCCGTAACCCCTCGTGGGACCGGCAATGACTCAGCCTGGTACGCCCCGGCGATGCATGACCATATCCATCTGCCAACTGTGGAAGAGGAAATTTTCTGACCTTTGGTGGAGGAGTGGAAGGATACAAAGAGGGCTTCTGATTTGCGGAATTCAGCTGTCCGCGAAATATAGTACCTAAGGGCCCTGCGGAAATCCAAGCTATGCCATTGCCCTTCCAACGCATGCGACGGGTTGGGGCAGAAGTCAGGCAGCACTATCTCCTGTGACCGATGGAATAGGGAATTGACTTTCGGGACGAAGGTAGGGTCGAGACGAAGAATCACCCGATCCTGTTGGAAAACACACAAGTCATCCCGGATTGAAAGTGCCGCCAATTTGGAGATGCATCGTACAGACGTAATTGCCACCAGGAATGCCACCTTGTGGGACAGGTAGCGAATGTCACACGTCCTGAGGGTCTCAAAGGCCCGGAGTACTCGTGGCAATTCCCACGAAGGGTACCTATGTACTGTAGGGGGTTTGTTGTTAGCGGCCCTCTTAAGGAATGACCGTATCAAGGGGTGATGACCCAGTGACTTCGCTGGATCGCAATTGAGGACCGTGGAAAGAGCGGCAACTTGTCTGCGCAATGTGTTAGGAGCTAAGCCCCTGTCCAGTCCATCTAACAAATAGTCCAAGATAATTGGAACAGTGAGTCCCGAGAGCGACAATTGTCGCCCGGAACACCATGATCGGAAATTTCTCCACGTGGCCTCGTAGATATGGTTCGTGGATGGATGGCGCGAGGCCTGAATAACTGTGATAACCCCCAGCGAGCAAAGCTCCCTAGTTAGGATCGAGCACTCAAGCGCCAGACGGCTAACTGGAGCCATTGGGGGTCCAGATGGAGAATGGCCCCTTGGCTGAGAGAGATCTGTTCTGGTGGAATCCGCCAAAGATCCGCGAGGGAAAGGTTCATCAGATCGGCGAACCAAGGTCTCCTTGGCCAATAAGGGGCCACCAAGAGGATCTCCATTCGCTCCCGAAGAAGCTTGCGGATCACCGCCGGGAGAATGGGTAAAGGGGGAAAGGCGTAGAGCAGACCCTGTGGCTAAGGGCTCCGAAGAGCATCCGTCTGTTCCACCCCTACTGCCGGGAACCGTGAGAAGAAGCAATTCAGCTGGGCATTGGACGGGGACGCGAAGAGGTCCACAAGAGGGAGGCCGAAACGGTGGCAAATCTCCCTGAAGACCCTCGGGTGTAGGCGCCACTCCGAGTGATCTACCATTGACCTGCTCAGAATGTCGGCCTGTGTGTTCGCAACCCCCAAAATATGATCGGCCAGATTGTGTTCTGCCCAGAATCCCAGTAAGAGAGCTTCAGACAACAGAGTCTGAGAGCAGGTACCCCCTTGGCGATTTACATGGGTCTTGGCTGCCACGTTGTCCGTGAGGACCAGAACGTGACGCCGTGCCACCAGATGGCGAAAGTGACGAAGAGCTAGATGGATGGCCCTCAACTCTAGCCAATTTATGTTGTGCTGGAGGTCCGAGACGGACCAACGGCCCTGTGTCCAATACGACCGAAGGTGTGCCCCCCAGCCAAACAGGCTGGCGTCGGTCGTGAGTACCATTCTGTCCGGCTCCTTGAAATGTAACCCTCTGAGTATGGCTGGTGACAGCCACCACATGAGGGAGCGTAACACTCGGTGAGGGAGAACTACCCTGTGTTGGGAGGCACTGAGGTTCCACCTCTGAAAGGGAAGCATGAACCATTGTAGTTCCCTGGAGTGGAGCCTGGACCATGGGACGATTGCTATGGTCGAGATCATCTTCCCTAACAACTGGGAGAGACTGGCCAGTGTTACCGACCGACCCCTGCGGAGCTGAAGGATCGACTCCCTTATGCTGTCTCTGCGTTCTTGAGACAGGTACACCCGGCACTCCATCGTGTCTATGATGGCCCCCAGATGCAAGAGCCTCGTTGTGGGAACTAAGTGGCTCTTGGGAAAGTTCACCGAGAATCCGTGGTCCTGGAGCAGTTTTATCACCAGTTCGAGGTCCGCCATGGCTGACCGGGTGGATGATGACTGAATCAATATGTCGTCCAGATAACATTGGACTCTGACTGGTATCAATCGTAAATGTGCTGCCAGGACTGCCAGGACCTTGGTGAACACCCTGGGGGCTGATGATAGGCCAAATGGGAGCGCCCTGTACTGGAAGTGACACCCCTTGTACTCAAACCATAGAAACTGTCGATGGGTCAGAGAGATAGGAATATGAAGGTATGCCTCCGTGAGGTCGATAGACGTCAGGAGGTCCCCTTTTCTGACGCTTCCCAAGATGGAGCGGAGCGTTTGCATTTTGAATTTCTGGTATGCAATATGGAAATTCAAACTCTTGAGATCTAGAATAGCCCTCCATTCCCCTGAAGCTTTTGGAACAACGAAGAGGATGGAGTAAAAACCTTGACCTCTCTGACCCAGTGGTACGGTTTCTATGGCTCGTATGTGCAACAAGTGTTGGACAGCTTCATCCATCAACCTTTGCTTCGTTCGGTTCTGGGGGTACGGACAGGAAAGAAACCGATTCGGGGGGTGGGAGACGAACTCCAGAGAGAGACCATGGCGAATAGTGTTGAGCACCCACGCATCCGTGGTGGTAGCCTCCCACTGGTGGGCAAACAGAGAAAGTCTGCCCCCTATGGGAGGTGCCGCTGATGAGTCACTGTGAGCGGCAAAAAGGCCTGTTGTTCCCTCGAAAGGACCGTTTTCCCTGGGGTTGTTGTCTGGGTCCTGAATTTTGCCTATCAGGTCGTCTATCCTGCCTGTCCTGTCTAGCCGGGAAGGAACGAAAAGGCTGGGAGTAATTGTATCTCGCCCCTCCACGAAAGGACTGTCTTTGTGGAAAGTAGCCAGACCTTTTGTTTGGTCTTTTGAGCAGGTGATTAAGGACCTTGTGTTTGTCCTTGTTCTCAATTAAGTAAGGAGTCAGAGAATCCCCAAATAACTTAGCACCCTGATAAGGAGCAGCTGACAATTTCCATTTGGACTTAGCATCAGCCTGCCAGTGTTTCAACCAGAGCATACGACGCCTAGTTATGCTGGACGCCATAGCCCTGGAAGAAAACCTGGTGGCCTGTAGGGATGCGTCTGATGCATACTCAGTAGCTGCCACCATCTTACTGAGGTCCTGGTGCGTGCAGATATCCTTTGCCGGAATCCGGACTTGAAGTTGCCGGAGCCAGGTGAGGGCGGCCCTGCTGAAAAAGGAGGCGGAGGTTGTGGTCCTGATCGCCCAGGCAGCCGCCTGGTGTGTCCTTTTATAAGTGGACTCGCACTTGCGATCCTCGGCCTTAAGGGCCTCTGAAAAATCGCCGGAGATGGCGGTGGCCAATACAAGGGGCCCTAATGGTTCGTCCACATCCGGAATCTCCAGAACCTTCTCCAGCTCCTTGGCAACATTATACAACTTCTTATCAGTGGTACCTGGTAGGGGAAGAGAGGCCGGAGAGGACCACTGCTTTCTGATTGCATTCGGGAACAGGGAAGGGCAGGGGATACGGTGTTGAGTCGCAACTGGTTCGACGAAGTTTGGGTCTGCCTCCGAATCTGGTAGAACTGGAGTAACTGCTGATGAAGATCCCTGTCCAAGATGAGCTGTGGATGTAGCCTTACGCAGTAAGGTGATAAAGAAAGAAGGGTTAAATAGGCCAGTGAAAGAAGGAGCTTCCGGAGGGACATCTTCCTCCTTTGACATTTGGACCTCCTGTCCTGAGGCGGGTTGGTTGAGGTATGAATCCTCAGAAACAGAAGACCCAGATGGAGAAGATGGGTTGTAATAAGTCTCAGCCCCCGGTTGGGAAATAGGGATAGGGATGGAAGTTACTGGTCTAGAGGCCAGAGCCCTGGCGTCAAGAGCGCGGTCTACTGTTTGTTCGATCAGTAACGCCAGGCGGTCCTCTGCAGGGAGGAGGGCCAGCTCTGTAGGGTGGAGTCCCACCGCAGTAGGGGTGAATGTGGCCTCAGGGGCCCCCTGAGCTGCCCTCGAAGTAGAGGGCTGGGAAGCTGAAGGAAAATCCTCTATTCTACACTGCGCGGGGGAATGGAAAGAGTCCCCCGCCGACCAGACTCCCCTAGGTGAGGTTGGGACCCCCAGAGGTAAGTCAAGGGCTAGCCCCGCGGACTGAGGTGTCTCCAACCTGGCTCTCTTCTGTGCCTTGGAGAACTCTTTTTCCAAGGCTTGGTGTCTCCTGTTAGCCTGCTTGTCAGTACGTTTGGAAGATTTGGTGGTAGATCTGACCTTATGGGTCATTTTATCATTGCCTTCCAGACCGGGTGGACCTGATGAGGATGGCAAGGCACTCATTGAGGAAAGAACAGATTCCTCCATTCTCCGATAGCACCAGAACACAATAGGGGGCTCCTGGTATCTGGAGAATATCACACTCTGGGTAAGGACAGACGGACTACAGGGGACGCCTGGAACCCAGGTTCAGTTCCCGGTTGGATAAGGACAGGTACACTACTGGGGGCACCTGGAATCCAAGGGTTGTTGTTAATGTACGGATAAGGACAGACACACTACAGGGGGAGCCTGGAATCCGTACTTAAATACTGTGGATGAGGACAGACACACTATTGGGGGTGCCTGGAATCCCAGTATAGTGCCAATTCACAGAAAAAAATGAATTAAGGAACCAGGAGACACCAAACCGAAGAAGAAGAAGGCACCAAGGGTGGCTGAATGTTTGATTGGGATTAATTGAGGAGAATGAGAATCTCTAACTCTGATACTGAGGGAAGGTTAAGCACACAAAATGGCGGCTGCCCTGAAATGGCGGCCTGCCCCTGCTTCAAGTGGGTAAACTTATGACTAACCCAGTATTTTATCCTGAGGGACTATTATGCAGGCAAAAGGTTTGCCAGGTAACCAGAAATTTTTTTTTACTTTTTCAATAATTCAATTTGTCGGGCCTGCTGAAATCGCGTGGCCCAAAATGGCTGCCGTGGCTGGGGGCCGACTCCTGGAAGAGAGGCCGCTGCGGAGGCAACAGTAACAGGGAGGAGACTCACGAGGCTCAAAATGGCGACCGCTCCACCGTCACTGTCAGAGGTCTCAGGCAATTTAGTATTTCTCCTCACCCCCAGGGCCTCCGCAACCAAACGGATCGAGAAAACGAAAAACGCGGTCTCCGTTGTCCTCCGATCAGCCACCTAACAGCTGATTGGCTCTGAATAGGTACTCGCGCGCACACCCCCTATGAAAATTACGATCGGGAATCCTTCGGAGGAGTGAAGGGAAGCAAGGGGTGCTTAAACTAACTTGCGCAGCGCTAGAACGAACAAGAGACTCAATACCAAGAGCCTGGGTATCTTTTTTGCCTTTGGAGTTGCAGCCGCAAACTCCGGAAAACCCGAAGGCAGTTTAGAAGGTGGGGGAAGTCAGCCCGTGGAGTTGCAGCCGCAAACTCCTAAGGATTGAGGCCGAGCCGACAGCTGACCGAATGACAGCGAATCCTCCTTGATTGTCAGTATCAGGCTGTATTACGATCCTTGGCCCTAAGTGAAATAGGATTTTTGGCAGGGTGAGGAAGGAGCCCCTTCCTGAACCTTCTGAGGAGGGGAATAGGGATGTAGAGGATAGAGAGGGGGGCAAATCTGGAAAATAAGGAAGGATCCCCTTCCTGACTGAAAAAAAAATAAAAAATCCTCCAATGCCTAACTATACCTGCCTAGAGCCAAACTTGCAACGTCTGTCCTGGGCAAGATCAAGTCAAAGACTGGGTATCTATGGCCCAGGACGGGCGTGGCAACTTTGGCTGACTTGATCTGATTGGGCAGGAATACAGTCTACTACCCATTGGTGGATTCTCCATCTCCAAGTGCTGGAGAATCACAATTCAGCAAAATCTGAGAAATCAGACTTTGCCTAACCATTGCAAATAAGGGTAAACAGAACAGCGGCTACAAATAGGGAATTGAAAAATGTTAAATTGAGACGATTTTTAAAGGGGTGTTTTAAATTTTTTTTAGGGGGAATGAGGGAGGTTGGGGGGGGTTTAGGGGGAACAAGGGTGGCTGGGAGGGGGGAGGTTCTCCTTAGGTCAGGACCAGCCGTGTCTGGAGGTTGCGGTGTAGAAAGGGTGGGGGAGAAGGTTGGGGGGTGGAGGGAGGAGAGAGGTATCAGTACGGTCAGTGGGAGAGGCAGATA
>NW_015386397.1:1672722-1677362 GCF_001527695.2 Protobothrops mucrosquamatus
CCGGATGATTCCGGATCTCCTTACTTTCCGCCGCGCCCTCAAGACATGGCTTTTCCAGCAAGCGGGCCTGACCTAGGGAGGATTTTAGGTAGGGATGATTTTAGAAGCAATTTTAATTGGAAACACAGCCGTCAATATTTGGTTTTTAATTCGGTTTTATTGGGGTTTATATTGTTGTATTTTTGTATTTTTATTTGTGCATAGTATCTGTTTTTTAAATATGCTGTGAACCGCCCTGAGTCCTATGGGAGAAGGGTGGTATACAAATTAAATTTGAATGAATGAATGAATGAATGAATCCCCAAATGGGTCATTCTGACATTGAACCTTTTCCCGAACAGTCAGAATGCCCAATGTCATGGGATTGTCCAGACTGCAATTTCCTATAGCTGATAAATCAGAGTACACCTATGTCCTTGAAATGTACACTTAACAACTGCATTACTAATTTAACAAATGCAGTGATTCACTTAACAACTGTGGCAAGAAAGGTCATAAAATGGGGCAAAACTCACTTAACAAACGTCGCACTTAGCAACAGAAATTTTGGGTTCAATTGTGGTCATTAGTCAAATACTACTATATATCTAGGACAATCGTATCAGGACTACAGTAACAGAATTAGCTTTTCTCCATGCAGAACCTTTCACAATATAACCTATTTCTCGAAGGGCTACTTTTCCCAAGAATGAAAATGGGATTTAGCTCACTGATAAAAAAAAAACAAAACCTGTTTTAGATGCAGCAGAACTTACATTCACATTTTGGCATCTCCAGATAGGATTGGGAACAATTCTATTCTGAAATCCCGAAGACCTATCATCAGTCATTATAGCTACAGCTCTCCAAATATTGAAGAACTTTGACTCCCAGCAAATCCACTCATTGCAGTTGACAGTAATGAATACTGGGAATCACAATTCAGCAAAATCTGAGAAATCAGACTTTGCCTAACCATTGCAAATAAGGGTAAACAGAACAATCCCCAAATGGGTCATTCTGACATTGAACCTTTTCCCGAACAGTCAGAATGCCCAATGTCATGGGATTGTCCAGACTGCAATTTCTTATAGCTGATAAATCAGAGTACACCTATGTCCTTGAAATGTCTAGCTTGGATCTGACATTAGCATGATACATGGAAACAAAGTATAGCTGATCTGCGATGTGGCTTATTTGATAATCAGTTTTGTAACATATGAAAGTAAAAAACATGTGAGATCCTTTAAGCATATATATAATACGGCTTACATGGCACCTTTTTTTTAGAAATTAAGCACTTGGGTGGGGGAGGGAAGTGTATCTAAAATGAAAAAGTCTTCTGAAAGTAGCTGAAAGCTGCTTTTGAATATAGCAAAACATTGCTTTTTAGATTAGCTTCAGAAAATAATCTGCAAAAATTTCCCAGTGGCATAAGGAGAGGTGAATCAAATTGAGCTTCCATTGTCTGTTTTGACTGTTGCATAGATAAGAGTCCTATCAAGTCCCACCAGTGAAAGCAGTGTGGTTTTGTTTGGTTTTTTCCCCCTGTTTTGCTAAAACAAAGATTAGCAAATAGAGGAAATAATTAAATAACTATGGTTTTTGTATTGCCTTGATCATCAGGAGCTTATATGAGTTTTTAATTAGTGCTGCATTTTCAATAAAACTATCTGTACGTGTTACTGATTCTTTCCTGGATAACAGGGAGATAATTGCAAGAAATCTGTTTGAATTCTTTTTTTTTTTTTTTAGTCAGTAAAGAAAGGGCTGATATATTTAATCATGATGTAGAACTGCTGGCAGCTTTCTTGCAGCCCAGTCTTCATCTAATTACATTTCTACGTTTTTAGCAAATTGAAAGGGAAAAATGGAGAAAGAAAATAATTAAAAACTGAAGAGAAAGTGAATATTAAGAAGTAGATGTTAAAAACCCATGCATGCTATAGCTGTCAAGGACATTGATTTAGAAATAAATTTAAGGACACAAAAAGCTGTCAAAATGCTATAACTAGAGACCTGTCAAAGTTCACAAAGTTTGATGCAATTTTTCAAACAAACTACATGCCTCATATCGTTTAGAATGATGATCATTTACAATGCCAGCCATAGGCTAGGAAATAGGAAATAGAAGATTTAAGTCGGCTCCCATGTGGACACCAATTGTCCATAGCAGTTTCTCAAAGGTACAATCAATCTTGCCACCTGACATTCAGCAGCTGCTCCACTGTCCATTTCTTGACTGTTTGTGTTCATTGCTGCATGTTTAGAAAGGTAGATGGGACCTGTTTTGAGATTTTTTTTTCTTTTTTAACTAAAAGTTCCATAGCCTGAATTTTTTTTTAAAAAAAATATTCCAGTACAATATAGAAAATAGGGACTTTGTCACTCTCCTACTGGACTGACAATCTCTATAGGCCATCTCCATTTAGTTCTATCTCAGGTATAGCAAACAAAAGGGATTTGCAAGGATTTTGCTCCCAGGGAGGTAGGAGTTAATCACTTCTTCTCAGTCTGCCCTCTGGACAACCATGAATAGCCTAAAACATTTCCCGGTACATGGCATACACTCTCATGTATGTATTGTATCATTTAGTGTAAAAATACAGGTTTTCTCCATTTTTAACATGCAAAGTCCTTGCGTGGAATCATTTTATTTTCACATTTTTAAAGTACTGATTGCAATGATTCTTATTTAAAAATCAGAGACTGAGATACTATAACATGGCTTTTATATTATATACTGAAAATAAGCCTGACTTGGTCAAAAGGTACTCAGCAGACTAGCACTTGGTAGAGTAGCTATGAAGACCTTGGAAAAGATATTCAGATGCTGTGATGGGTCTATATCTTCAAAAATCAGAATACTGTAAGCAATAGTATTTCCAGTGACAGTTTATAGAAACAAAATTTTTGAGACAGTAGAATAGAAAGAGTGTTTTGAACTTTGGTTTTGATGAAAATTCCTGGGAATACTATGGACAGCCAGAAAACAAACAAGTGGATCATTGAACAAATCAACCCAGATGTTTCACTTAAGGCACAAATGACTAGGCTCAAATTATCCTAATGTTGACATTATGCAAAGATCTAGCTCTTCAGAGAATGTCCTAATGCTGAGAAAGATGCAGGAAAGAGAAGGAAAGAATTACCAGCAGCAAGTTGGATAGACTCAATTACAGTGGTGATGGGCATACTGTTAGATGACCTGAAAGATCACTCACGGACATGTCACATAGAAAATTTACCTATGTGATTGCTAAGAGTTGACATTGACTTAATGGCATATAATCAACCATTTGCTTCTGTTTTATTTTATGGTTTAATTTATTATACAATTGTTATTGTAAACAGCCTCAATAATGACCTTTTGAGAAAGCAGAACAAAAATAAATATAAATAAAATCTTACAAAATTTACAGTTCCAGCAAATGGCATCAACAACTAGAGAGGGATGATTTCCCAATATTCTATATACTTCTGCCTTTACTCCAAGGAAATTATAGAAGATTATTTATTTATTTATTTAATTATCCTATTTCAGCTTCAGGAAGTAGAAATTTTTAGATCCCCTCTTGATAAGAAAATAATTTTGGCCTATTTATAAAAAATTGAATAGCTAATAAACTTAGACAAGACAATGCTATGGAAGGTTTCAAGGGCTGCTCTAAACATAATATTTTAGCAAAAGTTCCTAATATTTTCTAATATTGTAACTGCTATTATAATACCATTTTAATGTTTTTACTGATTTTTTTACATTATAATATATTTAATTAATGTTTGGCCACTTTTATGCAGGTTATTATGATCAATGGTCAAAACAATAAATAAATTGATTACTATAAATAAAGTAAAAATGACCTTGCTGTTGTCATTGTTGAAAGACCGAAAGGACAGGTTAGAGATTGATCATCATGGAAAAAATTTATGTAGTCTCAGGGAGTCAAAAATGACTTAATGGTACATATAATCACTAGGTTCTACTGATAAATTATCCCTTAATGAAGAAATTATATTATTTTTCCTCAAGTCTCTGGAACAATTCAGTTTGGATGATTGCTAACTCCTAAGTCAAATCATATACACATTCTTATAAAAATGAAATAAGTATCAGTTGCCTTATTGTAATATTTTATTGTGGATGGCAAAAGGTTAGTATCAAGCAAATTTAAATCTGATAATCCTAACTCAAATTCCAGATGAACTTCTAATACTTCCATTAAAAAAAGACAAAAACCGTAATGTACCAAACTGGCACAGTGCAGCACAAAAACTGAGTATATCAAAATTATTTTTCATTATTCAGTATAAAAATGGCAGTTGAACTTTCTGTTTGCATGATTTATTTATTTATTTATTTATTTATTTATTTATTTATTTATTTATTTATTTATTTAATTATATTTTTACCCCGCCCTTCTCCTTGCGGACTCAGGGCGGCTAACAGCCTAATAAAAAAAAATACAAAAATACAAAAATACTACCATTAAAAACATAATTAAAAGGAAATATTAATTTGGCCTTTGTTATTTTAAAAATTATTTTAAAACCCAACTAAAAATTACCCCTTAGGCCAGTCCTGCTAGCTTAAATAGCCATGTCTTGAGGGCGCGGCGGAAGGAAGGGAGATCAGGGATCACCCTGATCTCTGGGGGTAG
>NW_015386397.1:1678608-1737389 GCF_001527695.2 Protobothrops mucrosquamatus
GTACCCCTTGCCCCCACTTCACAAGGAGGGACTCTGCACCGTCTATCTGAGGCACAGTGGTCTCCCTCGGACATAGGCTCTCCCTTATAATGACCGCTACCCCACCGCCCCTACCCCGGGCCCTCGGTTGATGGAATGCCTGGAAACCCGGCGGGCATAGATCAACAAGGGGAACTCCCCCTTCCATGCCCAGCCAGGTTTCGGTGATACCTGCCAGGTCCGCTCCCCCCTCTTGAATGAGCTCTTGAATGAGGGGGGCCTTATTTACCACGGACCTGGCGTTGCATAACATCAGCCGATGATCCCGGGCCCGAGGATCTAAAGTCCCTGGAGGCCGAGTAGAGCCCTAAGGATCGGAGCACCCACAAGCTTGTAAGCAGCATGTGCGTGCTCCCAAAACCCGATATGGTCCTCTGCTCCCGCCATATCTGCCCCTCCCACTGACCGTACTAATCACACCACCCTCTATTAACCCCCCAGTCTCCTCCCTCACCGTTCCGCGCCCCTCAGACAGGACTGGCCTTGGCCTCAGAGAGGGCTCCCCCAAGTCCCCTCGGGCCAACCCCGAGCCCCCTAAAAATTTGATAAAACACCCCTCTAAGAAGACTCTCAATTTTTTTCTCCTTAGTTCCCCTCTTGCTGTACACCACCTCTCGGGGTTCCACACCCCTTCATTGAGGCAGGCCCTTGAGATGGTATTGGGCCATGCCTGCGCGATGGGGGAATCGCGCAGGGCCAGCAGTTCCTTCCTGGAATACAGTCCGGTCCACAACAGGAAGTCCAGCAGCAGAGAAGGGGGGGAAAAAGTCCTCATGATGGATTTATCTTGGTCAGGGGCCTGAGATGGATAAAGAGAGAGTAGCAGCAGCAGTTTGTTGTTCTCGTTGTCCCCCATAGGGGGGGGGAATGGCAAAGTCAAAGTCAGCCGGGCCCCAACCACATGAACCTCAGGTCCACGCCGGGCCCCCACCATCTCCACAGAGGCCGGCTGCAGGATCTTCTGCTGGAGGGCCTCAGACCAAATTCAGCCCTCCCCCGGCCCTCAGCCTCCATGAGGCGCGGGCCCAGGCATTCGCGCTCGTCGGGCACTCACCGCTGAGCCCGGGCGCACTCCACCGGGCCCCGATCCTCCGCCAGGCCGAGCCCTTCGGGGCAGATCCCCCGTCGGCGCCTGGGTCCTCCGCCAGGCCGCGTCCCTCGGGCCGGACCCTCCTTTGGGCCGTGGCCTCCACCTGGTGATGACTAATTACTCAATCCAACACATGTTCATAAAGAAGCAAATTGCATTTTATTCAGTAGAAGTTTCTATTACTATAAACAGATATAGGTAAAGAATTGCTCCTTTGATCACTACTGAACTGAAAGCATTTTTTTTCTGGTTATGACAAATATAGTCCTGTCAAAATCCTATAAATAGAGATAACAAGGTTCTCTATTGACAATTATTTAGATAAATAGCCTTAGTAAATTGTAGGACCAAGTAGATCCTGAAAGATCTCATAAGCTACAAGTGGAATGGGCTTTAGTACTTGGGATCGCTTGGCAATTCCTCAGCACTTTTAGTCAGAATTGGAGTTATTAAAAAAAAAAAGAAAAATCCCAGTGAAACAGTGTTTCCATAACACTGTCAAGAAAACTGCTTGGATATGATTACCAGGAATCAAGCATAATTTGAAAGTCTTTATCTTCTTAATCAGATAAATATCAGATTTGTCAATTTGTCCAGTACAGGTAGTCCTCGACTTATGACCACAATTGAGCCCAAAATTTCTGTTGCTAAGTGAAACATTTGTTAAGTGTGTTTTGCTCCACTTTATGACCTTCCTTGCCACAGTTGTTAAATGAATCATTACAGTTAAGTTAGGAACAGGGTTAAGTGAATCTGACTTTGTTTGTCAGGTTGCAAAAAGTGATCATATGACCCTGGGACACTGCAACTGATACATGCCAGTTGCCAAGCAGCTGAATTTTGATCTCATGACCACAGGGATGCTGCAATGGTTGTTAAGTGTAAAATACGGTCACAAGTCACAATGTTGCCGTTGCAACTTTGATCAATCACTAAACAAATTGTTTTAAGTTGAGAATTACCTATATTTACTAAGAGTTATTCCAAAGTAAATAAGCATAGAATTGCCTCTATACTTAAGCATCTATTAAATTCAAACAATTAAACAAAGAATAAATAAAATAGAAATACAGTCTTGATTTTTACATTATGCTTAATGTAGTGTTGCTCTTATATAGGATGTGGAAAGTTCAACTGACACAAAGTGCTGCAGTTAAGATGGTTCCTCACAATTTCTTTTTTAAAATCTCTGCACAGGATACCAATTTCTTTCCAAATGTTACAGTGTACATGTGTGTATACGTTTTGTGTGTGTATGTACTATTGCACTCTCATTTAACAGGCCAAGATTTCTATCAATTATGTAAATTATGCAAATTGATGCCGATGATGTAATTTGGTGTATAGCAGTGGTTCTTAACCTGGGCGATATCACCCCCCAGGGGGCGATTTCGTTTTTCAGGGGGGCGATGGAACAAAAAGGGGCGACGTGGGGGCGAAGGAACAAAAAGGGGGCGATATGGGGGTGATGGAGCAAGACGTTTTGGGGACACTTTTGAGACTTTTTCATACAGTGAATCGCTGTATATCTGTCGTACAAAAACATCAGATCACTCGCTATTAGTGGATTGAATTGTGTTTTCAAATGTTCCTCCAGCTTGCTTCAATACAGAACGCCGTACATGTGAATACGCATCGCTTATCTTCATGCGCGTTGCGCAGCAGCCTCTACCCTTTTTATATTTCTTTTTGTGTCTTAAATTTCACTTGTAATTCAATCATTAAATGTTACTGTTTTTCTTTTCGTGCATTTCACTTTCTTGCAATTGAATTTTGTTTTCAGTGGTCATTACATTTAAGTGTCTTGAATAAATAAGATAATAATGAAATACACGTATCACAAAGTTTGGGAATAAAGCGACGGGTGGCACCAAAATTTTTCACAGTTGAGATATGGGAAAAAGACTGGAAATAAATTATTTGCATCAATATGTTCTGATGACAATTTTAAAGAAAACAAAACAAGTGTTTGCATAAATTGAAGAATTATTTCTTATGTTGTGATTGAGAGGTTATGTTGGGGGAGGGGGGCGATGACAACTTCCTCGTTGGCTCAAGGGGGCGATTCGTTTAAAAAGGTTAAGAACCAGTGGTGTATAGTATAGTTAAAATGCTGGCCTAGAAACCAAGAAATGTTGAGTTCTAGGTCTCCCTCAGGCATAAAAGCCAGCTAGGCGAATTTACCCCTCCCAACTGAATTTTCTGTTGGCCAAAATCAGCTGGAACTTTCTTTCCAATACTACTTGACAAGATGCCATCTATAATGGCCTTTAAAGTTTTAAATGTACATATCCATCAGTTGTCATTTAATTATTTTTTAAATGATAAACCTTTATAAAAATAATTTATTTCTACTTTGAGATGCAGTAATATAACTTTGGTGTATTCCACATTTTATTATGAATGTAAATAAACTGCCTATATTTGAGAGACTTACCTATGCAAAGGGACATTTTCCACCCAAAAATATGAATTACTAAGTAATTTAGGCAAAGCAAAAGGCATTTATTAACGGGGATACCAAGGCTTTTTATAAGGTACAGAAATAAATGATACATACATTTGGTATATGTGATATGTCAGAAAGCAAGTAATCAAGTGCTCATTGCATAAGACTTAAACAATAGAAAACACAATTTTAATAACATTTGCAAGAGGCAAATTATGGGTTACATTACACTTTTCCAGCTAAGTTTTATCTTTCTTATAACTTGCAAGTATACTCAAGGATTTTCAGATGTTGCTCTCTATTGCTCAGTAGTAAAAAGACAAGTTTTTGCATTCCAATAGAAATGGCCTTGGCTAAGAGTAAGTGCCATTATGTTTTGTTATTTGCCCTGTGTTGCATTTTAATATCCAAGTTGCTTCATAATTAATTGGGTTAATACAAGCATGGCAGAAATACCTCTTGTGTATTTGGGCAACTGATGTCCTTTGAAAACAGATTGGGGGATTGGAGTGTTCCTGCATTATAGTGAAATCAAATGCAATAATGTGATTTACCCAACAATCAGTACTTAAAGCACAGGAAAAAGAGGATATCTCTTACTCCAAGGAGTCTGTAAAGAAGGAATACAATTCTATTTCACATGCCAGAATTATCAATCATATGCTGCTGATAACTAGGAATTCTGCTCTTCCAGCCTGTCCCACCCGTATTTGCAGCATAAAAAAGATTGTAAAAGTAGCAGCAGAAGCAAAGGTCCAAAGAAATCATGGGTTTTTTAGAAGTAGTAAGTCCACAAAAATTATTTGTGGCAAGTTCCAAGAATCTGATAATATCCACCTACAAGTAAGGAGAAATTTCCTGACAGTTAGAACAATTAATCAGTGGAACAATCTGCCTCCAGAAGTTGTGAGTGCTCCAACAATGGAAGTTTTTAAGAAGAGACTGGACAGCCATTTTTCTGAAATGGTATAGGGTTTCCTGCCTGAGCAGGGGGTTGGACTAGAAGACCTCCCTTCCAACTCTATTATTATTGTTGTTGTTGTTACCTGTGAGGAAACCAAGGACCTTTTTCTTTTACAAGGACAGTGGGTTGGGTAGCAAAAATCTGAAGTGGACTGTCCAAGGTTGGATCTAGAGTCCTGTGATGGAAATTTTAAGCAGCACAAATTCTCCCTGCTGAACTGATCACTCAGGGCAACTGTAGGTCCCATTACTGTCCACAGCTTTCAGTGCTGCTTCTGTAATGATGGAAGCTGTTTGGCAGTTAATTCATTTCCCCTTAGCCATGGATGCACTGAGCTAGCAGAGAAGCCACTATTCGTGAGTCTTTTGTCTAGAAGAAGCTCCTAGAAATTTCCTAAAGGCTCCAGGAATAAGCCCGTTTATAATAGTTTGGGAATCACAATGTCCTTTCACACTTAGCTGGTGAGTCAGAAGATGAAGAAAAGCATGTAGAAAAATTGGGTGCCTATTGGAAACCATCCAGAACTATTCCAAGATGCATCATAAAGATATTGCAAGTGGCAGTTCCAGCATCTGAAAAAAACTTCTCATAAGCAATAACAGAGATACCTTTAAACATAGAAAAATTAATTAGCATTCAGATCGGCAAAGTGACTGCCTTTCATAAAACAGAGAAGTGCACCCAAAAGTGAAACCATCAGGTTTGCGTGAGCAATTTGGCAGCCTGAGGTTAAGATTCCTCTCAGCTACCGTAAGGCATCTGTAACACCAAAAAACATACATAGAGTCAGTGAAGATATTAACAGTTTTGTCTGTGGCAATACAACAAACATTAATTAAGACAGTACATTCAACTACTTAGGCTCCCAAGGACAGTAAAAAGGGTTCGTTCAACAGATTAAAAAAAGAAAATAAATGTATTCCCCATTAAACAGATTTTGTCAACCCCAAAGGAGATCCAGCCCAAAAAAATTCAAAGGATTTATAGGGGCACCTTAGTATGAGCAAGGTTTCTGTACAAGTTTACGCTCTGCAGTTATGTTGGCAACTTCTTTTATCTGTAGTCTCAGGAAGCAGAGTTGCAAGATTCAAAATTGTATATAGTTTCAAAGTCTCATTTGGGGTAACTAGAAGCTTTACTTCATAAGTGGCTAAACATTGATTCGAGGAGAAAAACAAAATTTGCTTATGAGAAACAAAAAGAACCCCCCAAAATCTAGTTTATGGAAAACTCATAACCAAGTCTTATGGTTTGAACAGAAAGGACAACAGTAGCCAAGCTCTTAGGCAACTACTGCATAGGATGCAGCTATAAGCAGTGATACCTTAACATTGATAATGTAACAATCACAAAAAACCCTCTTCCCTATAGGGACACAGGAATTCTTCCTCCTCACTTTTCAGCTGGGGAAAGGATATGGCTCTATTTACACAGGTAGGAATGTTTATATTAAATTCAAGCAAACCATTCAACAGGCAGAGAGACAAGTAAACAAAGAAAAATGTATTCTTAAATAAAACAAAGACAGATTATTGTGATTGCAATAGCATGGACATGCAGTAGTGGCGTTTGGATAACAAATCTTCTATTAGCTTTGATAATGTCAAATTATAGTCTTACAATGTTCATTGGTTTATTACTCCACGAGCAATATTTAAGGGAAAAATGCAAATGTCTGTGACAAATTTATTCACAAAAAGAAAAATGCTATATTTTTAAAAGGGTTAATTTTGCTTCTTAGATTATAAGAAAAAGGTCTTGAGATAGTGTTACAATTGGCTTCTGATTGCAAGGACAATAAAGAAAAATAAATGTTTTTCTTAAGTTGAAAAAAGGGCCTCCCTAGACTGTCATGTTAAAAGTACCACCACCTTTTAAAATGCTATAATAATGAAGCCTAAAAGTTAGGAGAACACATTATGGTTCAATAAAATTCCAAAGCTATTACTTACCGATGCTAATATCCCTTTATTTCTCGGTGGCAGCATGATCTTTGAAATTCAGTATCTGAAATATTATTAGAAGACAATTAAAACATGTTTATGAATTGTATTTGGAGATCACTTAATCGCTGCATAAAAATCGGGTGTACTTTTAATGTGCATATTGAATATTACTTTCGATAATAATGCTGAAACATGATCCCACCTCTGATTACTTTCCTTCCTTCCTAGTATCTCCTGTACTATTCCCAATATTGTGCGATTCATCCTCGACATTACTTCTTTCCCGCCATTTTTGCTGTGTCCGCTCCCTGTTGCGCATGCGCAATGGCGCTACCTCCCAGTCTCCTCCCCGCCTGCCGTTGAATGAACGAGGCGTCGTGGTAACGTCACTTATAGTCCCGGATGTGTCAGGTCAGGGCGTTATGAAGAGACCTCAAGGGGACAGCTGCAGCTATTGCGTATCGTTTGCAGGTGAGGTGGAACGGGTGACAGGTATAACTCACCACATCATAGGGACAAAGGGAGTAATATATAACGCTCATAGGTAACTGATTGCAAAATAATGAGCCAAAGGCCCTGACGCAAGAAGGGGCGGGGCGGAAGGCTAAAAACCTCGGTTGAGGGTCGCGCATGCGCTATGATGTAGCCTCGTCCGTTCGGAGTGTAGCCCATGCGCCTTCATTCAAAGGCTGGCAGAGATTGCGCAGGCGCCTTGCATGAAATCGTTGTGCGAGAGAGGGAGGTTCAGGTTAATTCTAGGGCACGCATGCGGTGCAAAAAGTTTGTGGCATGCCGCTCCTTTGCGCCTGCGCTGAAGGGAATGAAAGAGGAACAGTCACATCCTGCAGCTTCCTGGCTTTTCTTTCCTTCTCCTCCCACCCCTCTTCTGTTGCGCCTGCGTATAATGTTGCTGCAGGGGCCTTGCGGAATAATGATCCTGGTGCAGCTGCGTAAGGGGGAAAGGATTGGAAGACGGAGAGATGCTGCCAAATAGTGAGCTGTGAGTGCTGTTACTGCTTTTCAAAGGGAAAATGCTAATGGAATGGGTAGAGGTGTTATCTTATTCTGTTTCTATAATTATCCCTGCCCACTATACTGTCCGGGTCATTGGTTATTCCTATTTATCTTGATAAAGAACAAAGTGGCAGAAGTTATTTACTGAGGCCAACAGGTAAGAGTCTTCATCCTGATCCCCTTTCCTAGAAGGCAAAGAATTAGGTTGAATAATTGGTAAAAGGTGAAATGATGCTAAAGTTCATCAATCCAGTATGATAACTGTGATTAACGAAGGTAGCTTTATATTCTGATGAAGTTTGGTGAAAATGAAACCTGGGCAGGCCATAGGCAAGAAACTTGCTGTTTTCTCATCAGTAAAATAATAACTTCAATCAGTTTTGCACATTTTGTAAGCATAAGCAACTTTATTTCAAAGTTACTGCTGCTGAAAGGATAGAAATCAGATATGATCTGTACAAGATGATTTTTTAAATATTTCTACTACACAGTTTTTCCTGTTTACAGGATGTATATTTCCTTTAAATTTGAACTTGAACATCTTTAAGATACAGCAATTTAAAAATCTAAATATCTTTCAACATTTGGTGCCTTGGCTTCTCAGTCAGATTTGATAAATGTGTAAAACTTTTTTTGGGAATGCTCAGTGGGTGCAGAATTAATGATTTTGCAGAAAAGTAAACAGTTGAAAGGGATAGTAGCTATTTATTGATGTACATAATTATTATTCAGAAATTATCTTAGATAACAGGTAAGTGGGTTTCTAGATCAAGAGATGTGGCTTCTGTGTTGTGCCTTTGGAAGAGAACTTCTAGCAGGTGTAATTAAACTTGACAACACTACAAAGTTGTAAAAAATCTGCAAAGTTTTGCCCGCTATAATCTCCTGTCCTTCAGACTTTGAAATCATGGGGACCTTGTTTTGAACTAACCAATAGTAATGGCAGATCAGATCTTTAAACATTTGTAACTTATCAAGCAAAATATCCCAGCATTGTAAAATCAAAGTCCAATAAATCAAAGTATAGATTTGAATTAAAGAGAATCTGATTACAAGAGACTATAATAATTCAGATATTGGTTTAAGATATAGGCTCAAATCCATTCTTAGCAGTAGAAGCTCATGTGGATCAGGTAGTGTCTTTATCACGTGATACATTGAGTCACAAACATATCAACTGAGCATGTTGTATGAACCCAGCCTTTTTGGATAGTTTATGGCACAGTATATCATACAAACTGAAAAAGTTGGGCAATGTATATAAGCCATGCTTAGATAACTGTGAGTTAGCATGTCATGCAAATAATACCTGTTGTTCAGAAAACTTGGAGAGGATGCTACATATATTGCTTTTTGCTCCTGAAGAATAAATAGGATATCAGTCTAACAAATGAGTATATAATATGTCAATGCTTAGATTGATTAACATTTAAAATGATTAAATGTTTTAAAATAAAGTGACTTGATTTAAAGCTAAGCAGTGAACTGACCAAGTTTGTGGACAGTGCTAAGCTATACAGGGATGGTAAAATCCAAAAGTGATGTGAAAAGTCCCAGTATAATTTCTTTAAGCATGATAAATGGTTAGCTAAACGATAAATGCAGTTTAATTTAAGCAGTGTAAAGTGATGCATATTAGAACAAAAGCTACTCCTAATTTTGCATTTACACAGCTAGGGCCTGAGTCTCAGTTATCAAGGGAAAGGATCTTGGGGTCCATAGTAAATAGCTCAGTAAGGATATCAATGGAGCAGTGATGAAAAAAGCAAATGCTATAGTAGAATTCATTAGGAAAAGGATTTTAAAATAAAACTGCTAATCTTGTAATGTCATTATATGGACCTACTGTATAACTGCATCTACTATGGTGTATACTAGTTCTATTCATCACACTTAAGGTACAGATGTAAATTCAAAAAAGTGCAGAAGGACATACAAAAACATGACTGGTCAAGGCAAGATTCTTCCTATGAGAAAAGACTAGAATATTTCAGATTTCAGCTTGGTCCAAGGGTAGGGTTATGATTGAGGTGTAAGATATGGAGAAAATGGACAGAACGTTTTTTCCCTTTTAAAATATTCTGACAAGGGATCATCTGATGATGCTGATTTAGATGTGTTAGAACAGGCAAGAACCCCTTTACAGAACATGTAATTAATCTCTAGAATTCATTACCAGTAGTCACTTTTTTGTATAGCCTTAAAAGGTGGCTGAATTCATGAAGAAAACAAGTCTTATCAAGTGATACAAATTAAAGGCTCACTTAAATCTGCTTCCCAATACTAGGGGAAGGGGAACAACAAAGGGAAAAGAGAATGTCTTGGTTGCCTGTTTGCAATAATTCACAGCCATATGGTTGGGGACTCTGAGAAATCTGGGTTTGACTTGTTCCAACAGGGCTATTTTGATGTTCTCTCTTTTTTCTTTCCTAGCATTTTCCTGCAAGTGTTTTTTTTTTAAATCAATACAAATGATTCTTGATTTACGACCTTTCATTTAGTGACCAAAGTTACAATAGTACTGAAAAAAATGATTTATGACTGTTTTTTTTACCCTTGTGACTGTTGCAGCAGCCCCATGGTCATGGGATCAACGTTTGGATGCTTGACAACTGGCTCATATTTATGGCAATTGCAGTATTCCAGTGTCATGTGATCACCTTTTGCAACCTTCTGACAACCAAAGTCAATGGGGAAGCCAGATTCACTAAACATCTGCAGTGATTCACTTAACAACTATGGCAAGAAAGGCCATAAATGGGGCAAAACTCAATAACTATCTCACTTAGCAACAGAAATTTTGGGTTTGGTTGTGGTTGTAAGTCAAAGATTACTTGTAGAATGCTGATCCATTGGTTATGACAGGAATTGAATGACCAGATTGTTGCCTAATCCTGATGTAGGTTGAGAGTGACTGGCCCAGAGCCACCCAGTTAGTTTTCATGACTAAGGTGCGACCAGAACTCACAGTTGTCTTGTTTCTAGTGTAGCATTTTAACCACTAGAGCAAACTGGTTCTCTTTTATATCCTTCTCTCTCCTTCATAAATATTGCTGGAAATGTGCCTCTTAGTTGTCCAAGGTAACTTGCTTCAACAAATGTGTTCCATGATTGGTGTATTTTGAGGCATAAATGTACTTCTGGGGCAAGCTCTAGAGCAGTGTTTCTCAACCTTGGCAACTTGAAGGTATGTGGACTTCAATTCCCAGAATTCCCCAGCCAGCATGCGCTGGCTGGGGAATTTGGGAGTTGAAGTCCACACATCTTCAAGTTGCCAAGGTTGAGAAACACGGCAGTCTAGAGCTATTGGGTGGATGTGAGTTTATCAGCAATTTATTACAACTGTTAAGGAAGGTAATAATTCAATTTGGGGGGGAAAGAGCTCAATTCACCCTATTCATATATCAGTAATGGGCAGAGGAAAAGAGTTGGAGGACAAAATATTTCAAGAACTGAAATAATATGAAACATTCTATCATGCTATAAGCACTTTTACATGTGATGAGATTTCTGAACAAATTAAAGGTAATACAACTGTGCTGCAAAACTCTGGATAACAACTGAAGGGCATCAGAGAACAGACATTACGTTTCTTTGTGGTCATCAAATGGTCATCTGTGTTTTTGAGTTCAAATTTGGTAATCTTAAAATAGATTATCCACTGAAGGCAGTGACAGCAGTAAGTTTGTTTGGAAGTGATAGACTTTAAAAATACACTTTTAAAATATTAATCAAGGGTAAATTATAATGAGTATGAATTATTTCAAAATGATTGATCAGGAAACCTTTTTTAAATTGCTTTTTTTCTCATTTCTTAGACATTAATAGTATATATATATATATATATGCGCTAGTACAGGGCTTTTCAACCTTTTCACCCATTGTACCAATTTTAGGACATGGCAATATCCGAGTACCACCAGTCGCCTAGCAAGGTGTCAAAAACTTGATGACCAAAAAAAAAAAAGCAAAAAAATGATAAAGTACAGGTAGTCCTCGACTTACAACAGTTTGCTTAGTGACTGTTCGAAGTTACAATGGCACTGAAAAAAGTGCCCCCCAAGCCACAGCCGAGCAAGACACCTGCCTGCCCACCTGGCGGCGTTCTTCCTCCTGTCCAAGGTTTTCATTGTTGTGAGCATTTCTGTTGAGGATTGGCAGCGGGGGTGGGGGGGTATTTGGTTTTTATTCCCCCGTCTGCTGGGTGGTTGCAGCAGGTTTTGGGTCACTTCACATGACCCTGGGACACTGTGACCGTCATAAATAAATATGAATCAGTTGCCAAGCATCTGAATGTAAATCACAAGGCCCTGGGGATGCTGCAACATTCCAGCTGATTGGCGCTTCTTCTGAGCTCAGCAGAAGCGCCAGGATCAGCGCCGAGCTTCCATTGGTGCTACCACTGAGCCCTGACAGCCCTGCAGCTCCAGCCATCTCTCGCTCAGGCTTGTGCGGTGCTGCCACCGGTTCAGCTCATTCCCCTCCCCCGCTACCACTTTTCTAGGATGGTCGCGTACCACCTGCCAGGTGCCAATGTACCACAGGTGGTACCCGTACCACTGGTTGAAAAGCCCTGCACTAGTATACAGTACTAGTAATTTTTGAAAAGTTAATTTGCAAGACAGCCTTAGAAATCCAAAATGATGGCTACATTGAGGGTATATTGCAGTGATGGCTAACCTTTTAGAGACCGAGTGCCCAAACTGCAACCCAAAACCCACTTATTTATCACTGGGTGCCAGGTGGGTGTGGCCCACTGGGTGGGTGTGGCTGTAGTGGTCATGGTGGACTGGGTGGGCATGGCCAAGATGGACGTGGCCACCTCGATGTTGCTCATGGGGAGGGACGCCTATGGGGGCCGGGCAGGGTTGGGGGAAATCCAGGGGGTCTCTGGCAGGTGGGGTGGTGGGAGGAGGCTCATCCTGCAGGGTGAGGCGAGGCAGGGCAGGGGTGCCATTGTCGCAGGGCAAGGTGAGGCAGGGGCTGGGGCGGCTGCTGCCTGACACCATCAACTCCCGCACACAGAGGCCAGCGAGTGCATGGGGACCGACAGTGTCTGTCAGCAGCCACAGCCTGCTGGCACCTCGACCGGCGCACTCTGGGGCTCCACAGCCTGCCACCAGCAGTTCAGAGAAGCCACCTCTGAGCTAGACAGCTGGCCGACAGCTGCGGAGGTGATGCAGTGGGTTGTGCCCGAGAAAAGGAGAGCATGGGAGGCCAGGAGGGATGGGACCGGGGGGGGAGGGAAACCAGCCGTGCTGGGATGCATCTGGCCACGTGGAATCTCGGCGAGTTAGCGGGAGGACTGTTGAAGAGGGATGGTTGCCATCTCTGGGGCATGGTACATGTGCCCACAGAGAGGGCTCTGAATGCCACTTCTGGCACGCATGCCATAGGTTCACCACCACTGGTATATTGCTTACTGCATGGAGAGCTAATGAGATAGGGATGTTCTAAAACAATTGGTTATGAAATAGTAGACTGAAACTGCATAATGTAGTTAATAGTTCAAGCTGTGGAATGAACTGGTTTAAAATATGTGGATATCCCTTTGGACCTTCAGAGAAAGAAGGTGAGATAAGATCAAGGCTGGTTTATTCTCAAGTATTATTAAATAATACTTTTGGACCTACATATAACTTATCCAAATCAATGTTTTAATACTGTCTGAAAAATTAAACCAAAGGCCCAACAAATGGATTTTTTTGGCTAAGTCTTACCATTTTAGATAACAAATAGAATTATTTTTTACACTATTATTCCATTTAAAATATGACTGGCATATTCCATACAAATTGGCCAGGAGGTCACTTAGTGACTGTTCAAAGTTAGAAGGGCCCCCAAAAGATATTTATACTGTCCCAGTTCTGAAGTTCCAATCGCCAGGAAGGCTATGGTCATGTTACTGCATTTTGGGCACTCGGCAACTGGCCCACATTTATGGCTGTTTGCAGTGTCCCACAGTTGCTGCAATCGTGACTGCAGTTTACGATGTCTTTGCCAAAAAACGGTGTTTACTTCAGTTTCTGGCAAAAACATCCTGTAGCAAACATAGCTTGATGACTATGGCGTTTGCTTAACGACCATTATGTTCCCTTAAACACCACAAAAGTCATAAAATCTGGTTGGTCACGCTTTGCAACTGTCACGACTACCATCATAATTGCCAGAGTCAATTATGGTCATTAGTTGAGGACTACCTGTACTAACCTAAAATCTTTCCTTGAACTTGATAGTTCTGAATATGCAAAGAATATAGTAAGTAAGAGAGATTCAAACATTGAATCTGTCCTATAGACTAAAGCAGTAAATATTTTAGCAAATTTTCATCTTCATTTTTGATAGCTTATTGATCAAAGAGTATAAGACAACTTAATTGTTTAATCAAAGAAGTATTGAATAATGCAAATTGAATATTTAAGTATTTTTATCCACTTTTTAATTTTCTTTTGGGATAATCTATTTATGTTTTCTGAAGAAACCAGAGTGAAATCTAAAAAGACCATATGGATGAATCTTCTGTATCTTTTTTGTATTGTTCTGTTCAGGAAATTGTTCTTGTTTAGTATTTTCAAAGAAAATCAGACTTAACATTACAGATCTGTATATCCATGTGCAAGTTATTCCAGACAAGAAAATAAAAAATGTCAGTTTCATTAATATTTATTTTTATCCCACTTTTATTATTATTATTATAAATAACTCAAAGCAGCAGATATACAAAATACCCCTCTTATTTTACCGACAACAATAGCCCTGGGCGGTGAGTTGGACTGAGAATAACTGGCCCAAGGTCTCCCGGTTTTCATAACTAAATTGGACCAGTCTCCTGGTTTCTATATTTCATGCATAAGAATGTATGTATTTATTGCTGTGAATTTTGTGTTTATATGGGAAACTTAAATTAGACAACTTAGGCTGCTCTGAAACATATTTACACACCCTTGAGACCCTTGGGAGAATAAAAATATTCAGTTAGTTCTCAAAACACTTACGTAATTTGCCCTCCTAAATTTACAGAATTCCTACTTAATCATTATTTTTCTCACTATGACAGGCTTTATGAGGATGATTGGACTGAGAGTTGGTGATTGGTCCAAAGTCATCCAGTGAGCTGCTGGTTGTGGAAATTGGCCTCCCCAGTGTTAGGGTAGTATTTTAACTTTGTTTGTCCTGTGATGCTAGTTCTCAGAAACTTTTATCAGTTTTTGTTGCTTATCAACCTGAAGGAATATTTGTTGCTGTTTAACTCTCAATTTGCTTGATTAAACTTGCTCCAATAAAAACTGCACAAGATCTAAAAAAAATAATTAAATGGATGCCCATCCAGAATTAACTTTGCACAGCAGGGCAAATTGTTTGATATTCTTTCTTTTTTTAAAAAAAAGAGAAAAATACAAAAAAGAATATTGTCAGTTTGATTTATGCCTATTTCTGAAAGGCTCAAAAAGTATTTACTGTGTGTATTTTTCAGTTTTTAATTGCCTTCTGTGCTATATTTAGAAGTGTATACAGTTCTAGTCATAGGGAAAGTATACATATCCATTCCTTAAAGATATTGGCAGTATTTTAACCAATCTTGGGAAAACTCACTGCTTGTTTTGTTTATCTGATTGGCATTTCCAAAATTGAGGCTTTAGTTTGGTGCAGTGCTATAATTTGAAATGTATTTATGTTGTGAAAGCTAAACTAGAGCCAGATCATACACCTACTTGTAAAGAATGTATTATAAATAATTCTCTCATATTTTAAGTCAGCCCTCCATGGTTCTATTTGCATTATGCTGTAAAATGGGAAATGATAAAGCCCATTTATTTTCTCCTTAATTATAATCTCTTTTCTGCTATGCTTCTATGCAGGTTTATACTGAAAAGTCAAAGTAGTTAATTCCTCCATAGGGATCAGTTAATCAAGCAGATAGAACAAACATTTGGTTCCGATTAATTTAGACAATTGTGAGGGCTCCCTAACAGGTATTAGCATTTAAAGTAAAAACAATACAGAAAATAAAATAGCCTTTTTGTTGGCTTTTCCCCGTTACCTTTAACCAATGAATTTATCTTGCCTTTGCTAAAATTGCATGTTTACATACCCTAACCATATTATCAGTTTCTTCAACATTCTTAGCTAAGAGCCAGTTTGAGCTAATGGTTAAGGCACAGAGCTAGAAAGCAGGAGACTGAATCCTTGTCTGGTTAACATGAAAGCCAGTTGGTGATTTTGGGCCAATCAGACTCTCTCAGTTCAAGAAACCTCACAGGGATGTTGTTGGGAGGAAAACAGGAGCAAGGTGTGTTAATGCCTTGAATTAGTTGTAATAATAATAAAGGCAGGATAATAAATAAATGAATCAATGAATCAATCAATCAATCCTCATGCCAGTAGTTTTAAAACATCCTTGTTTTTCTGCTTTGTCTACAGTTGTCTATCATTCCCCTATTATACATGAAGATTATATATTGCATTAAGCTGCATGTTTTACCATACCTTGGTTGGAGTCACAATATGTAGTTCACACAGCTTCTAAACCAAAATCAGTCAGATTATGGCTTAATGTGAAGGTTCTAAAATTATGTGAACTATAAGTCCTCAAATTGATAAATGAATATGTGTAATGATTCATTTATATTAAATAAGTATACCACTATTTGTAATTGAGTTTTAATATTTAATAAATGAAATAATGATAGATTCACATGTGTGAGATAAATAAACAATCCAATCTAAATTTTATTTTTAAAGGGAAAAATAAACTTACTAATTAGCATATTTTACCACATTTATTTTGGATATTTGTTCTTTATAGGAGCAGTTGTAAAAAAATCTAACTTTAAGACTGATTTGTACATGCAGAATTGGAGTTGATTCAGATAGCAACTGTGAGGCTTCTTGCTTGAGGAAAAGCAAATCAAGAAAGCTCAAGGGAAGTCCAGTCCTCCTGTGTCTGGGGTAATCATTCCCAAACAGCCTTTAATAAGTTGTTCTGTTAAAAAGATTTGTTGGCATTGACAATAGCCAAATCAATCTGCAAACAAGTACAGGAATGTGGAATGCTTCTATGCACCCCTTTTGGCAAGATATAGTTGCAACTGCAAAAGAACTTGAAGGACCACTCAATCATGTCTTCAGAGGGATAGACCAGACTGCCACTAAAGTTCCTTTTCAAAGGCCCAGAATGGATCACTTCATATCAATATTTTTTTATCTGTTTGGAGGACTATGTTCTAGGAAACTTGTCTTTCCTTTCTCTTTCATGAGAGTAAGGGAATGACACAAATAGTATGGTCTACTTTTGCTTCTACTGATAATACACTATGCCAGTTGATAGTAAACAGCTAATTAACTTGCTGTTCCTAGAACTGCTTGCTGCAGCAACTTCCAACTAGGAAAAAAGGCATACATTGGCATTAAAGCACTATCTGTGTCCCGCAACCAACCAGAATCTTCTTTGACAATGACAAGCACTCACTGCCTGGCATATTTTAACAGATTTGCCTGATTATGAGGCAGAATAGTCCCAAATAGTTGGATTTTCTTGTGAGTAAGAATTAGGGCTGCCAGATCTGAGCTTCAGAAAAAGCTACCACACAGATTTATTTATTTATTAGTCTTATATTCCATCTTTTATTCAGAAGCTCAAAGCGCTGTGCATAGTGCTGTTTTCTCGTATTATTTTCCCACACATCAACCCTTTGAGCTGAAAGTACCTGGTCCAAAGTCATCCAGTGGGTTTCTATGGTTATAAGGGCTGACTGAAACCTGGTTCTCCTTGTTCCTAGCCCAATATTATAGCTTGTTGCTATCATCTAGTGTTATTGCCAATTTTTTAAAAATGTGTTAGATTTAGTTAGAACAATGCTGCACCTTATTGTGACCTGGATGTCTAGTTGTGTGTTTTATGTCTGCATGTGTAAAAAAGAAAAGAGCAAACGTCTTTCTACGTTATGAGGTGAACTAAGCAGGTGACTGCATTGTTTGGATTCTCTCTCTTCTCTCCTCCCCTCCCCCTTTGCTGAATTTATTTTGGACCTTCTTCATTTGGATTATACATCTCCTTTGACACTGAAAAATATAGGTATGTGGACGATGGGGAACAATTATATTGTTGAGATATTTGTTCTGAAAGTGAAGGATGCACCTCAGTACAGAAGGAAGTATAATAAACATGGGTGTTTCAAGTGATAAATGTTTAAAATTCTCAGAAATCAGACTGGGGTTGAGCGCTCATTTACAGCCTAAACCGAGGAAATCAGTCAGGCATAGTGACAATACATTCTTTGCCACTGGGCCATCATTGTGCTCTCCTCCCATCTCTCCCCCATCATTGTGCTCTCCTCAACCTGCTTGCTGCTAATGCCTTTGGTTTGGATACAGCTTCCTTTTAACTCAGTTGCTAAGCATTGGGATCACAGCTTTTTTTGTACCTCCACATCTCCACATAACTGCTAATGAAATAAGCAAAGGGAATCAGACAAAAGGGGGAACTTGTTGTTTTAAGATCTTCTATGGGTGATTATTAGTAGGGAGAACATGGTGTATAGTGTGAACTTATGGATCTGGGCTAGAGGGCATTTATCATGGACAATGCAGAGAGGAAGGAAGAAGCCAAAAAGTTTACCCATACAAAACTGGAACTGTGTCAGAATTTGCTTCAGGTTTTGCTTGCCTAACTTTGTGTGTTCAGGCCTCCCCTCCCCCCCAATTAGTAGTCCCCTCAATTTGCTCAGGACACATAATTTGAGATTGCCTGGCTTAATATGATACCTGAACTAAACTAAGATAGCATCTTAAACCATGGTCCATTGTGCTCAGATAAAAATAGTTCATAATTTATATAAACAAGATTTAATAAGTGCAAGGGGGGAATTAGCCGGTCTTCCTAAAATAAAGTTTTGTCCTGCAGTGACATTTTTTATAGAAATGTCCCACAGTTGGAATACTAGATTTACAGTAAGAAGATGCTATATTAAGTTCAATAAAAGAAGAACTGCCTATTCTGGATCAAAAAACTTGAGAAAATGAGTAATGTACTAGAGTCTTGTAAAAATTCTTGAATAGGTGTGTGTGTGTGTGTGTGTGTGTATAGAAGGATAACACATTGGGGAAGACTGTTATATTCAACTCTGGTATTCAACTCTCAATACCAAGTTCAATTCAATATATATTATATTCAATAAAAGGAAGAAACAGCTGCGATCACACACCACTCTTAGAAGCACGAAGCTGAAGACACCAGCCTGAAGATGACGAATGTGACTTCGTCGAAACGTCGCCAAGGTACTTTTAATTCTACGCGGGAGAAAACCCGAATAACTAAAGACCTACATACAAACACCCGCGAAAACCTCAGAAAACAAATATATATATAAATATATATATGTAGGTCTTTGGTTATTCGGGTTTTCTCCCGCGTAAAATTGGAAGTGTCTTGGCGACGTTTCGATGAAGTCCCATTCGTCATCTTCAGGCTGGTGTCTTCAGCTTCGTGCTTCTAGGAGTAATGTGTGTTCGCAGCTGTTTCTTCCTTTTAACTGCCAGTGGGGTTTGAACTGATTGGGTGGGAGCTTGGCTGTGTTCTGATTGGGTGGAGGTGTGTTCTGATTGGTTAAGGAGCTTGGCTGTGCTCTGATTGGATGGGGGGGTTGGCTGTGCTCTGATTGGATGGGGGAGTGTTCTGTTTGGGTGGGGGCTTTGTTGTGCTCAGGTTAGTCTGAGTTGCAGGGGGATTTGAGATGGTGAGCTTCATTGCTGTTGTTTGGCTTCGTGTTCGTGGTCGTGCCACATCTTTATGGTGGGTGTCAGTTTGCTTCATGTATGGATTGGAGCGGTTTAAAGTGGCTAATGATGCAGCTGTGGACTGGCTTCTAGTTTGTGGTCGTGCCTCATCATCTGTGTGGGTTTGGGTTTGCTTTTTGTGTGGATGTGTGGTGGTGACCTGTGTGGTTTTCGTGAGTGTGGGTCTGGTGTCATTCTTTGTGTTGGTGTCATTCGTGAGTGTGGGTCTAACACTCACTTATATTGACAGCCAATATAACAGCCAATACCAATTGAATTTGGTATTGAGAGTTGAATACAAAGAACACAGAAGCCTCCCTCAGGCTATCATAGATCAGGGTGGCTCTTTCAGGCCTATTGAAATCCTGCTTTGTTGCAATGTTGCAGCAAAGAGGGCACAATGCTGCCACTGTATTGGCATAGAACTAGGCTGGTGATTCTATGCAACATTTCTGTCAAGAGGTAGGAGGAGGGGGTGGGAATAGTTGAAGGATCTCTATGAGCAATTTTCATCATTCTGTAGAAAACAAACAATCAGATTTGCTTTAATATGGACCTCAGTCCTGGGGTGATTCATAGATAAATAAATCTGGGTAAGTGCTTGTCCTATTAATATTAATTTATTCTGCTTATCCATATTGTGAAAGCAGAGATATTAGAGCTACCACTTGCTTGATCAACCTTGGACCTTCCTTTCTGATTCAGTCAGCTTGTTAGGGGCTGGCTACTAAGCCCATGGTTAAATGAGATGCCTTTTTAAATGCATGATGTTCTCCTGCCAACTTAAAGGAAATAGTTATAGGATACTTATTAACAAATTATCCTTGACCCAGAATTTCTAATTACAGGCTAATCTCATATATTCCATTCTTGGGGAAGGTGTTTAAGATAGTGGTGTCATTGCAGTTCAAATTTTCTGGATCAACCTCAAACATTATGTCATCTGACATATGTTACTGAGACTACTTTGACCACCTCAGTGGATGATCTGTGCTGGAAATAGAGAGGGGAGTGAAACTCTATTAGTTCTCTTGGATGTCTTGGTGGATTTTGATAATAGTCAACCAGGATATCCTTCTACACTGTCTGGGCATTGAGAACCTTCTTTTGCAGTGGTTCTAGTGCAGTGAAAAATTTCTGTCCTCAATGGTGATTTCTATTTAATATTTATTTGTTTGTATTCTGCCTTTTATTATTTTTACAAATAACTCAAGGCGATAAACATACCAGCATACTTTCTTCTTCCTTTTTTCCCCACAGCAACAACCCTGTGAGGTAAGTTGGGCTGAGAGAGAGTGACTGGCATAAAGGCATCCAGCTGGCTTTCTTGGCTAAATTGGGACTTGGACTCATAGTCTCCTCTCTTGCTTTCTAGCTTGGTGCCTTAACCACTAGATCAACTGGGTCTTTAATTAATTAATTAATTAATTAATATCTACATAATTGTCCTACAATATTTCACAAGATCCTACTTGTCTTTGTGCTGTTTTGATATATACATGAGAAGTTTTGCTGATAAAATCTAATTCTAGTAGAGCCTCCTTTTTAACTTTATAGAAGCAATCACTTGATTGCTTAAGCTTCATAATGGCTGGATGAGGGGAGAAGAACCTGAAATTAAATCTGGACATGACAAAAGTGTTGTTAATAAAGAGAAATCTTCATTCTGGAAATAAATGATGCTTACTTGAGATATGTTCAGAGAGGGAAAGTGTGCAGTTTCAGGTGCTCTTTGACTACCAGCTGTCATTGGATTTGGAACTGGTAGTTTTGATAGGGAGTACAATTCCACAGTTATTGTTAATGTAGCATAGCCGTGAAAATACTTAGTTACTTACACCAACAAAAAAGACTCTGCTGAAGATGCTGTGGTTGCTAGAAGCGTAATTTATAGATAAATAGGAAATTCTTTGTGGTTTCTTAGCCTATGGATTGCCCTTGCTAAGGAGTTGTGCTTGGTTCCCATTCTCCAAAAACACATTTTTTTCTCTAAGCTTTTAACTCTTAATTTTTTGTATTTTAATTGCATTCATTTTATTATGTTTTTTTTTTACTATAACAGAGACTAAAATCTTACAAATTTTATACAGGTACCTTATTTTCCATTTTAATCTATTACTAAAAACTAAAATCTTGGACATGATTTCTTATACATCATAAGTTTAGTTGTGGGCCTGACAGAAGACTGAGAATTTTCTGAAATCCAAGAAACATTTATCTTACATAGAAGCTAAAAATTACTTTTCTAAGTGAGGAGCTTCATATAGGATAGCTAATTTGCGTTGCTAAACCAATAGTTCCCTAATCAACTTTTTTTATCCCCAAGTAAGCAAAAAAATAGGTGGTTCTTTTTGACAGTTGAATAGGGAATGGAAACTGAAATCCTGTTACTGCCTTCGCTAAACAGCCTGCTGTTACTTTTTGTTACCCTAGGCATGCTTATTTACCTTGTCCCTTTCCTTGGAATGCTGGTACTATAACCCCTTCCAGGATTCAGTTATTATTAGCACACTGCTTAGTACAAGAAATTCTTGCAACAGGCCATATCTTAGCAAAATTTTATTGTCCTTAGTAGTATAATAATTTCTCCTGCTCCATCTCCACCCTGTCTTTCTTCACTAGAAATTTCTGGTGAAGAGAAATATAGGTAATCGTCAATTTACGATGGATTGCTTAGTGACATCTTGAAGTTACACTGGATTCCCCCCTGCCTCCCAATGTACTTATAACCTAATTCTGAAGTTCTGATGGCTGTCTTGTGGTCACATGACATTTTGGGTGTTCAATAACCAGTCTTCATTTATGGCTGTTTGAGAATCCTTTAGTCACAAGATGCAATTTACTATATTTTTGCTGAAAACCAGCATTTATTTCCAGTTTCTGTCAAAAACACTCCATAGTAAGCAATAGGTTTGCTTTATGACTGCAGCATTTGTTTAACAAATGCTATAAAAAGGTAATAAAAATGAGCCTAGTCATGTGGTGACCTGCTTTAAAACTGTTACAGGCAGGCTCCATCATAGTTGTAAATTGAGAATACTGGTAAATAAATCTGTATTAATTCGAAAGGTAGTGTATGGGCTTTTTGAGGGAAGGGGAAATTGGTGCAAATGCTACTAAATAATAATTTGAGCCTTTGAGAAGCTTGTTCTGTAGAATTTAATATTGCATGACTTAAGACAGTGGTGATGAACCTATGACATGGGTGCCAGAGGCGGCACTCGGAGCCCTCTCTGTGGGCACACATGCCGTTGCCCCAGCCTTGCCTTCCCCCGGGACCCCCTCCTCCCCAGCAGCCCCCCTGAAGGAGAGTCACCCTTGAGCGTGGCCCACACGGAGCAGCGCAGCCAAGGACATGGCAGCCAGGCAGTGTAGATAAGACTCTGCACTCACACCCCATCATGCAGTTGATGCTGCAGGGCGCGGGCAGAGGGTGTGGCCGCCCTAGCGCTGCTGGGCTGCCTGGGCAATCTGTAGCGGGCCCTGGAGGCGGTGAGTGGTCCTGTGGGCACGCAGGGCAGGGGATGGGGGGGCAGAGCAGGGCAGGGCAGGGGGTGGAGCGGGGGCGGGGCCAGTTTTTGGGCACTCGGTCTCTAAAAGGTTCACCATCACTGACTTAAGACTACAGCCTGTGACTTCAGAAATTTGAACTCCAAGTACTGCAGATATTTTAATTTGAGAATCTACAAATAAAATCATATATTTTCTGCTAGTTCTGATTCTAGAGATTTCAGGCATGCATATACCTAATGCACATATACCATATGTGCATTATTTTAGTTGATGAAGTTAAAATAATACACTAGCCATTGATAGAGCTGATGATCTTTATGTTAAGTGGCATCTTGACAAGTTCTAACTTTGGCTCTGTGTTAATTTGAGAGTATGTAACTATTTTATTGTCAGATTGGCAAATTGATTATGATGTTGGAATACTTTTGTTTAAATAATATTTGTCTCTTACGTTGGCTTGCTTTATGTCCTAATATGAATATTTTAAAATATTCTGATTTCTGACTACGGCATCTTAAAAGGACACAAATATATATCTGAATTTTTATAAGATGTCTGACTAGTGTGAAATATTAACTGCTGCTTTTCTGAGATAATGATGTTGCCTGTTGATATTTGGGTGGAGGGATTGCTGAATTTCACTGTATTGATAGGATACATGTGTAGGATTAAAAGAATACCTTTTCTAAAGAAAGGAATTTCCCATTTGTCTTCTGCTGTAAATTAAGATATTTTGTGGCATATTTAATAATTATATCAATAATTGACTGAAAATTCTTAAAATCTTAAGCTATTCTTCATTGTTGTGCATGTATTTTGAAATGTTTTACTTCTTTAGATGTTGGTTCACTGCTTTTGCCTTCTCTCTCTCTATTCAGTCTGATTCTTTCTATTTTGGAGCTAAATGTCTCCCCAGGAAGGCTATATTATTTGAGCATCATTTAGTTATTTTCAGTCCAGAATAGTCAAAAGCAGTGCTGCTAAACTTTATGGTTGCTATTTTCATAGGGAACTTCCAGAATATTGCCTCAGTGTCATTTTAGCACCCACTTGTGTGTACTTTATCTTACTCTAATGTAGAGTGGCTTGGTAGTAATTAATAAAGCTCTGGCAATTCTGTTTTTAAAAAATCGTGACTATTTTTCTTTTTTGTTAATTAGGTAACTGTTCTTCCTCCTCTACCCTCAGCTTTTTTAGAGCTTGATTTTCAAAAGCTTTGTCCTATTTTTCCCTGTATACATTTTCTACTAATTATATGCAAAGGTTTTTGCCATTTTTTTACTGGTTGTGTTGCATGTTGCAGTTAGTTAGTTTGCAATTTTCCCACTTTTTTCTATTTTTAAAATCTCTTAACACCTTTCTCTTTTATTAAAGGTTTGATATTACAGGTGACATCGCTGTCTCTGGTGTGGGTATCTCCCTGATCCATTTCCATTTCTGTCTGCTAATATTCTATGGACCCAGCTGACCAGGTGCAGTAGGTATCAAGGCTTGATTTTTTTTTCTCGCTTCATCAAAAAATACAGATCTTACACTGCAATGACTCAAGTTACAATTGTTACCTAAAATATGGCAGATTTTTTTCTCTATTCTTACATGATAAACTGTAAAAACTTTCATGTCTGAGGACATGTGCAAAATTATAGTTATGTAGAACAAGATACATCTAAAATCTTACTGCATGGTACATGTTGAAAAGAAATGTTTTGTAATTGAGATTTGCATCGGAGGAGTTTGCCTTGTGTTGATTTTCTCAAATGTTCTAGGCAACATATTGCATCTTGAACTTTGGCAAACCTCCATAGGAGAAAAACATGATGCTGCCAATTGTTAAATTTTCCCTCCATTCCCTTGCTATTGAAATTTGAAATGTAGCTAAATTTATTGATAGAAGTTTAACTCTGCAAGGTCATGTAAGAAAGAAAGAAATGATTGTGTTCTGACATGATTTTATATTAGTATACAATGGCCTTGTTCTGTGTAACTGGTGTTACATAAGCATTTATTGTATATGTATGTAAAAAATCAGAAGAAATATGAAAGTGCATTTTCAGACTAACATGTTGTTAAAAGATGTAAGCTTTTGTAAACTGTAGCTTATTTCTTCAGATGCATATTTCAATGTGTATGTGTGCTTGCATGGATATTTATGGATTACAAGTTCAGATTGCACTTAAGTAAGGCCCATAGAACTCTGAGTAGAGATGTATAGAATTGCACTGATAATTCCACGAAGGCACATTTTTCTTGTCAATTTTCCTGAACTAAGTGATATTTCCAACATGGTTAAAAATATGAAGATACGCTTCTTTATAGATGATTAGAATATGTTGTATCAGTAACTTGTTTCAGTATTGAAGTTGTTTCAGTATTGAAGTTGGTGCTGGGAATTTGTAAAGTAAAGGGGTATATTCCTTATCCTCATTATTGAGGCATCAAAACCACCTGTTTTATGTGATTTTATAGACCTTGCAAGTGTTTTTTAGATTAAGGTAAATATTTGCATATTGGATTCTGATAATCTAATATTTGATACAAATGTGGAGAACTGCATAGCTGTTATGGCCATGGAGGGAAAAGAGGTTCTTTTTTTCTTATCTTACATCCAGTTCTCTGAATAATGAATACAGTGGATATGCTGCAATAGAAAACATGTTTCTACATGCAGAAGGAGTATATATAATATACAAGTCAGGATGGTACTATTATAATTTATGGTATATTATTCAGTTTGAATCTGTAATCCAAAAACTGTGTTATGTTTTTGGATATATTAAAAATATGCTGAACACACATATATCAAAGCAGGACAGTCTTCCAGTCCTTACGGGACTCAGGGCGGTGATGCAATTATGCATGCTTGTTTAATTAAAATGAAAAGCAAGGACTAAACCTTAGCAGGATTTTTTGTTTTCTCCTAAGATCGTTAAAAATACAAAGATTTTGTTTTTTGCTACGTGTATTGTTATGGGGAAAGAGGATATAAGGTGCATAGTTTATAATAGCAACAAAATAGAATGTAAGTAGTATTTTCACTTTTGTCATATTTTCTGCTGTACAGAATAAGATCTATAATTTATATGTTTTAATAACAAAAGTACAATTGTTGTTGTTGTTAATTGCGAAGTCGTGTCTGACCCATCGCGACCCCATGGACAACATTCCTCCAAGTCTTCCTGTCCTCTACCATCTTCTGGAGTCCATCTAAGTTCACGCCTACTGCTTCAGTGACTCCATCCAGCCACCTCATTCTCTGTCGTCCCCTTCTTCTATTGCCCTCAATCTTTCCCAGCAGTAGGCCCTTCTCCAGTGAGTTCTTCCTTCTTATTAGGTGGCCAAAGTATTTGCGTTTCAGCTTCAGGATCTGGCCTTCTAAAGCAGTCGGGGTTGATCTCTTCTAGGACTGACTGGTTTGAACGCCTTGCAGTTCAAGTGACTCGCAGGAGTCTTCTCCAGCACCATAGTTCAAAGGCCTCAATTCTTTGTCGCTCAAGCCTTTCTTATGGTCCAACTTTCACATCCATACATTGCAACTGGGAAAACCATGGCCTTGACTATACGCACTTTTGTTGGCAGGGTGATCTCTCTGCTTTTAGTATGCTATCTAGATTTGCCATAGCTTTCCTCCCCAGGAGCAAACGTCTTTTAATTTCTTGGCTGCAGTCCCCATCTGTATGTATCAACAAGGTATCAAAATGTACAATTTCATACACAATCAAAATCATTAATGTCAATTCAGCATAACAGTCTTAAAATTGAGCTTTTGATCTAAATTAGAATAAATGAAGCCATATATATTTATATTTATTTTTTTTTCAACAAAATTTATTCAGTTTACATTTTAAATATTTTATTTACAATACAGTGAAGAATGCAAAATGCATCTAGCCTTGTTTAATTAACTGATCTAGAAAACTGGAAGTGCATATTAGACATTCATTTTGCCTTGTGAAAATATGTTTAAACTCTCATCTACATTTTTATAATATTGATATCTTTTATTGGGTAGCTTATGCATTAGAGTGGTTTTCCAACATATTTGCCACCATATGGAGGTATTTTCCTGTGTTCCACACAGATTACCTATATGGCTGCAATTAATAAAACCATCTAAAATCTATAGCTTATTGTTTGGTTCGTCAAAAAACTTAATGAAGTTAGCGTTGGATTTAATAGTCTTAGTTGCAGTTTGTCTTACTTTAATGAAAATTTTAGTCCCAAGAAGTTGAATCTTTACAAGATCACCATATAGATACCTTTTACATTACATCTCCTCCATTACATGGACTTTACACTAGAATTTATCGTAAGTTTCCTTGGGTTTTAATAACATCTATCAAATATTTTCCACGAGTTTTCCTTGATTTTTGCTAAAACCAATTTCCTTCCTTTTTTGTGGCAGTTGGATAAGCATAAGTCATTGTAAAGATGTTTTATATTTAATTCCTATATTGTTTTCAACCCATTCTAAAGCTTGATTTTCATAATGTTGTAATTTTATTAATGTTTTCCCTTTGTCTTCTTAGATGATGAATTTAGCCAAATTTCAGATTTAGTCATAGCTTTAGTCAATTGTGTTCTAAGAGCTTGGAATTGCAGCTAAGTACAAATTTGATGTATTTGAAACCATGAATGATACAAATTCCCTGTATTTATTTCTAATTGTTTTCTAAATAGGTCCATCATGTATTTTTTAAAATGGGCCTATTATTTGATACTGTTTAATTTTACTCATCATAAAAGGTATGCTGAATATGAAGATTGAAATGATGATTGTGGATTTAATTTAGGGAACCATCTTTTTCAATTTTTTACACGTTTAGAACTTTTTAATATCTTTCATTTTTAATGACCATTCCTGGCAAAAGGAAATGCCTTAATTTTTTGCTAGTGCTACATGTATACAATCCATCTTTAACCAAGATAAATTCTTCTAAATTTATCAAGCCACACAATGTTATTGATAAGAGTTCTTAATGCTCTTAGCTTGGTTGCAGATGTTTCATTACCCAACTAGGTAACATTATCAGTATCCTTGGGTAATGAAATACTTGCAAACAAACAACCAGCTCAGAGAGCACCAAAAACTCTACAGTTTATTCCTGAGCTACAAATATTCTCTTCTGTTAGAAGAAAATGTGATAACCATGTGTCTTACTGCTGCTTTTGTACCAAGCTATGACAATTTTGACCACTCTGTCACTTTCCTAACTGAATAATTAATTAATGGATTGCACCAATAAATTCTATAGGAGAATGTCAGGGTAATTATCTGAGAGGTAAACTTGAAACAAATGTGACTTCTTCAGCATGATAATAATCCTAAACACACAAATTCATCAAATTGAATGGATGTAACAGAAGAAACTGCATTTACAAAAGCCAAAGCAAAACTCTCACCTTAAGCTAACTGATATCTTTGGCATGGTTTGAATGAAGCATTTTATGTAGAGGAATTCCAAAATACCTGCAGGCATTGTTTAATAGACACAAGTGCCACTGGCTATTAAAACTAAGCTTTACATGCTCACAAAAGGCCAGAAAATAATAATTCAGTGTGTTCAGTGAAGAATTGGATTTTTTGTTGTTGTATATCTGTTTATTTTCATCAAATCACCAGAAACTCTTTATTAATAGGATTTAGATAGGATTCAGTCTGTATTTTAGGTCATAGGTTCCCAATCTTTTGGACACCAGGGACCAGTTACCTGGAGAGACGTTTTTCTATGGACCAGAGGGGGTGTGGTTTTGTGTTCTGTCTGCATCCTGCGGATGGGGCTTTGCTTATTTGTTTGGAGCGGTTGCTGTTATGCCGCGGACTGTTACCAGTCCAGGGACCGGGTTGGGGACCCCTGCTGTAGGTAACAGTATTGCAGGATTACAAATAGTTAAAGGTTTCACAAACTTATTTTCACCACTATAGGGACAGTGGGAGAATTAGAATTTTCCAATAAGCAATTGTAAGTCAATCAGAATGAAAAATAGAATTTGGCAATTAACAGATAAGTGGCTTTAGCTGTCCATGATCTTGTTATCCAGTTTTTCACATTTTCACACTTGGAAAACACTGATCAAACCTCGTCTAATTTAAGCGTGCATCCATAGTGGATGAGCTTTTATGCAAGTACACAGTATATTGCTTTTATATTATTATGATATTATTATCTGTGCAGTTCCTATCTGTAATTCAGCTAATTCAGATATGCCACAAATAACAGTATTGGATATGTTTAGCTTTCAGGAAAATATATACATGAGGCAGGTTTATCATTAAGATAAGTTAGGAATTTCAAAAGTCCAGTGGTGCAGAGTATCTTGTACATCATTTGCATCCGTTTCTCATTCTTGTTCATTGGGCTTCTTCTTTTGTTAGATTGTCTTACTTATGAAATGGTGTTTCCACTATTGTTTCTATTGTAGAGTCTCCTTCTTTTGAATAGATAAAGCTTCATTTTCTCTTACAAATTGAAATGTGACCACTTACTCCTCCAGTCTTCTGATTACTTTTTCAAGTGATAGGTAGTCCTCGAGTTACGAATGTAATGGAGCCTGCCCATTCCATTCGTAACTCGAAAACTTGTGGGAGTGAATCTCGTGCCTCGAATGAGATCGCTCCCTGCTCGTTAAGATGCATGCAGCTTGTTAACATGCACATAAGGTATCTTATGGGTTGGACACTATGCATGCAGCTTGTTAACATGCACATAAGGTATCTTATGGGTTGGACACGACTTCGCAACTAACAACAACAACAAGTTATCTCGGTGGGGAAGGCCATGGAGGGCCTAGTGATGGCACAGGCCTCCAAGGCCTCCCCAACCCACTAAGATATCTCATGCTTTCCCCTCCCTTCTTGCCCTGCTAGACTCAGTTACCTTGCAAAATATGTCTCCTCTCTGCCGTGGTTTCTTTCCCTTTGAGGAAGAGGAGAGTTGGCTTAAAAATGCTTTTCGTGCCAACATTGGAAGGTCTTGGGTGCTGTAATATTGTGTGAGTTCAAAAGAGATCATGGCTCCCAGAAGCTTCCATTCTGAGGGGGCAGAGTGTTTGCTTCGTTTGCTTCCCCATGGGCAAAGCGTGGAATTGGAGTCGGCTGGGTGCAGGAATGAATGCTGTCTGTGGCCCGGTTGTGCTGCTTGCTTGCTCGCGTGTGCCGGCCTTAGTTTGAGGGCAGGAACAAAGCCTTCAATTGAGTGGGGAGACATCGTGGGGTGTCCAAGCTGCTTGCAGCAGCGGCAGCTACCTGAGTGGCCACGATCTCCCCTCCCTGGCCAGCCGCCCAGCCCGTCCGACCTACTCCTTGTCTGAGCGGCCGGTAGCCCAAATCCTGACTGCTCTTCTCCTTGTCGTCCTCCCAACTCAAGCAGCGGACAGAGTGGGGAAACTCAAGCTGCTGCCACTAAAACACTTTTTAACTGAACGGAGATCTTGGGGAGAAGGGGAGCTCTGTCTGTGTGCTAATGCAATGCTTGAAAACACAGTGATTTGCTCTGTTTTCAAGCGTTGCATTTGCACACAGATGGAGTTCCCCATCTCCCCAACTCTGTTTGGATAAAAGGTGTTTGAGCGCCTATGGGAGCCATTGAAATGCAGTGATCACTGCATTTCTAAGTCCTTACACGCTCAAAACACTTTTTATCCGAATGGAGAGCTTGGGGAGATGGGAAGCTCCTTCTCTGTGTGAATGCAATGCTTGAAAATGCAGCAAATCTCTGCATTTTCAAGGATCCCATAGGTGCTCAAAACAGAGACCTTGGGGAGATGGGGAACTTCGACTGTGAGGAAATGGGGTGTCTATGTTGCATTTGCACATAGACAGAGCTCCCCATCTCCCCAAGGTTTCCCTTCAGGTAAAAAGTGTTCAGGTGGTGGCAGAAAGGAATTGGGGGGGGGGGAGCAGGAGACAGGCACAGAGTTTGCGCCAAAAATGAAAGTTTCTGGGGTCCGTTATCTCATGATAGTTCAGGTACCCATTCTCTGCAAAAGAGGATGAGTGCCTGAACTCGTGCGATATTACGGCATCCAGGAGCTTCCATTGACTCTCTTCTCCCTCAGAAATCGTGGCAGAGCGGAGACAGATCTTCTCAAGGTGAGTCTGCATGGCAATAAGGGAGGGAGAAGCAGTTGTGAAGAGCAGGGGGGCGGGATAGAATGAATGTTGTAGAGCTTCTGCAGTCATTTGTAAGGGCGAACAACTGCCGTGGTGCTGCAAGATTCGTAATTTTGGGATTTTTTTGTAAACACTAGGGGGTGTTTATCGGGGATTACCTGTACTACAAATTTATGCATGACTGTTGTAAGATAGGAACACAAACTTCCTACAAGCTTTGTAACGCATACTACTGTTTATTCATTGGTTTTGTAAAGGCATATCACTTTAAAGGGTTATACTTCCTGTTGTTTTTTTCCACTCAGGCTGAAACTAGTCATATATAAATGTATGGCTTAAATAATTTATTAAGAAAATTGTTAATTTGTTATGGACTGCTCACTAAACTCTATTGTCAAACTCTTGTTAGCTTTCCTGTCTGTTTATTTAGGAGTTCTTTGTAGTTTGGAGATACTAGGAATCTGGAGATTTCCCTCTCTGGAAAAGGAGAAATAAACCTGAGTGCTTTTGGCATACTGATGACAACTATCTCCAAACCTGCAAATGATCTTTCCTGGTTACTTTATTAGATGTTAAATAACATCTAATATAGAACCTTCCAGATTGCTTCACAAAGTTTTTCATTTTCTGTTTACATCCAGAGAGATAGATACAGAATAATTGAAGACCTCCCATGTATTCCTACATTGTCTGGTCAAAAGCTGCTTAAATTTCCAGAATCCTTTCGTTTCTGGTTCTGTTTTTGAACAACATGTTCAAGGGCACATCTCCATGCCATATTCAAATATAAACAAACTGGAAAAGATCAAGGTAATCTGTTGTCTGAGGGTTGCAGCTGGAGCTCTACTTTTTTACCTTGACTAAGTATCAACTATTGGACACTAGCCAATAGTTATTAATATCAGTTGAGAGTCTAGCAATAATTTTCCTAAGTAAGGACTTTCCTTCCTCCTCCTTTAGGATTGTGGGAATTGTACCTGCAAAGGAGAATAATTGGAGTGGTCATTAGAAGACAGAATCTATAGATAGCCTTATGAACTAATCTGGTGAGCAATCTAACAAGTAAGTAATGACATGAACAGACCAAGAACTGTATTTTCTGTCTACAGAAATAAGCAGTGAATTGAAAGAGATTCTCTTGCTGTTGAAATAGCTGTATAAAATTTGAGCATATTGCTATCCACGTTCTGTAAAAGTATAAGAATGTTATAGTTGCTGAATTAGGCCAGAGTTTCTATCCAAAGCACATCAAGGCCTCAAAGTTCACAACTATCGGGTCTTGATGGAAGTAACTGGATCTTGTTTATCTTCAGTATCTGGGTGTTGCCTTTGAACTTTCAAGTTCCTTTAGTTATTGTGCCTAATAATTGTTGATTGACTTGTTTGTCAATGGAAAGAGATCAAGTGATAAGCTTCCATTTCTTTTGCTTGACTATGGTTAGTCTGGCAGGGAAGAAAATACAATTCCTTCTTTGGATGGTCAGTCTTTATCCCCATTCTGCTTTCAGAAAGAATGTGCAGCAGACTGCTGTCAACCCTGCAAATATTTGTTAAACAGACTCATTGCAATAGTTTATCCATTTGTGAGCCAGTCTTTGGGACAAGTTATTAAGCAGCAGATTCTAAAACTATTATAGCTTCTTCAGCTATGTTCAGACTCCTAGCATTTCCTGAATTTCACCTTTTAGCTGTAAAAAGGAGGAAATTCTAAAAAAAAAAGTGGAGTGATGAAATTAAGATTCCAAATGTCTATAATAAGAAGTTATGTCTTTCCTCTTCAGTCAGCTAGATCTCCATAAAGCAGGTCAGTGCTGCCATTCAGGATTAAATCCTAGATAAGCATATTTTATGAGCAGCTGAACTTGAAATTACAAGGCACTGCCTTTAGGTTGACGTCCTGTTTGACTTCCCAGGTGAGGAGGCCACCTGAAAGGAAAGGAAGTCAGCCTATGCCCTGCCCACTTTTTCATCCAGTGCCTGAATTGCCAGCCTCCCATCAAATCTCTTCTGGTCCCCTCTGCTTGACATATGTTCCCCATCTCACTCCTCTGTCTCATAGTCCCAAGCAATTAATGAAATAAAAAATGAAGTAGTTCTCTATCATCACTATTTCCCTCTATTGCTTATATATAAAATCCATCCAAGAAGTCTTACTGAAGAGGATCTAAGGTTCCTTTTGTAATTAGGAAGCAGATGTGTAGAAGCTTGTACTAGTCCTATAATGAGAACTGGCAGAGCAATTGTTAGCATCACAATCTGTCTAAAAATGGTAATTTGGATGCTATTTCCCAAATGCTTGAGAACTGGAAGATAGTCAGTGTGACACTAGTTTTTAAAAAGGGACCTGGAGAGATCCAGGGAATTGCAGGCTGATTAGGTTAGTGTGTCTTCTGTATAAATTGCTGGAATAAATGTTTCTGAAGAAAGATCATGGATTCTACAAAAATAACCAAACTTTTTGAGATTTGGAAAGTGTTTATGTACACATGGACGAAGATAATCCCATCAGAACAGTATACTTGAATTTCCAAAAAGCCTTCAATAAAGTTCCTTGTTGAAATCTGATGGCTTTCAGGAGCAGTGTCTATGCTTCCAGGACAATCACTTTTCTTCTACCATGTTTATCTTCTCAACAATGGGAGGAAGAACTATGTTGACCTCCAACTATTTCTGTGTTTCACCCATCTTCAGATTTGCCCCTTACAAGTTTGATATATGTACACCTTCCCTTTAAATTCAGTTATTACTTAGCTTTGTATCTTTCTCCAACTTTGTGTCAATAATTAACATAGATAATCTTATCAACACTTGGCTGAACCTTTGTGTTTCCCTCTCTGACATCTGGTATTACTGATACTTCTGTATCCACGAAGGGAATATTTCTTCCAAGCAGGTTATTCTATACTGGGTGCATTGCAACATATCAATGGAATGGATCTATTAGGATCTATTAAGCTGGATCTTTGAGGGCACTCAAAACTTTTGAAAGCTTCCCCTGAGATCAAACTACCCAAATTGTGTTAGGCAATGCTATGGTTATCTAGTAAATAAACAAATTGATGTAAAATCTGCTTCATTTTTGCATCTCATGTTTTAGATGTGGCCCTGATGTATTCTACATTTCATTTTTATTTTGCCATACTATAGACAATAGATCAGCAGTGTTCTGATTGACTAGCTCAGCTGTACCCAGTCAGTCACTCATGAATGGAGATTTCAGCTCACAGCTATTTTCTGTATCAGGTCCCTTTGTGAACCGTGCCACGTACTCATTAAGGTATTGGACTGGGGTTGCAGAGACCTAGTTTCTAGTCTATCCCCTCTCTCTATTTCTCTCAGTCAAACCTATCTCAAAGGTTGTTGCGGAAAAAAGTGGAGGGAACATTATATATGCATCCTTGAGCTCCTGTGGTAGACTCTCCAACTAGGCTGGAGAGAGAGATGAAGAGGAGCTGAAATTAATGTCAGGAAAAGCAACCAGAATCACTTGTGAAGAGTCTCAACAATATTTTATTGCTAGTTAACATTCCACAACAGCTCCTATACAAAAGATTGGATATAACTCACAAAAATAAATAAATACTGAGGTTGATTTTGTCTCAAAACCTTGTAAGCCAAACTAAAGGAGTTCTTCCTGGCTTGTTACAAGACCTCTGTAAGAGCTTTTTTACGCAACTAGATATAAACCTTGGTCAAACTGCACAAAAATAAAGTTTTCCTTCAAGGTATTATCTACTTGAACTTTGCCAGTTATTTTGGCTTAGCATCTACCTGCAGTCAGTGTTATCATGTCTGTCTTTCCTGCCAGAGGAATACAGTGTTTGAGACAACAGTGCTTTTTAAAAAATTACTTTATGACTATGAGACTTCATATAATAAACTAGATACCATCGCCACCCCTTTTGTTGAATTGCAAAAATTGTAGTGAGAATTTTTGCAGCTATAATACTTCAAATAATTATCTATGAATTCATTCATCTTGCTGTCCTACCTCATTTTGTTGGCGATATCTATGTTCCTGCTATGTGGATCTCACAGGAACTGAGTATTCCAGAAGGGGCAATCTCTAGTCACATATGCAAGGAAGGTGGGACTCCTACCATGAATTCTTTAATTTCTGGTAGATTCTTAGCAGTCTCTTTCCAGGTACCTAAGGAGTACATTTGCCAAGTTACTGGCACTGTGTTTATTGGATCTATTATATTCTAGCATCTTTAATTTAAAGTAGATGGCTGCATATTTAAAGATTAAAAAATTGAGCAAGATGATTAAGATGTTAGTTTGGATTGTGAATTATGCACAGCCCAGTGGTCCATGCTGGAAATAGCAGCAGGAGCTTGTCTATCTGCAAGGGAAATAACAACATATAAAACTGGCATAAAAATAGGGAATTCTCCAGCACAGGAGATGGAGAATCCACCAATGGGTTAACTCTGTCTTCCTGCGATCAAGTCAGTTAAACTTGCCACGCCCGTCCTTGACTAGGACACACCCAGTCTCGACTTGATCTCAGCCCGGGACAGACGTGCAAGTTTGGCTCCTAGAGCAGGAAGGTAGACAAAAACATTGGTGAATTCTCCATTTTCTTAGCCATGTCAGATTTCAGTCTCCTGAGTAGCGCTGGGCTCAGCGCCGCAATCTACAACCCCCTCCCCCTTCTGTCTCTAGAAGCTCCCCCTTTGCTTCCAGCCGCTCTCGGAGGCACTGGGAGGCTCTCCCTGCGGCCGCAGCATTGCGGCCGCCATTTTGAAACTCGCGTGGCGCTCCGCTGCGCCTAAACCGACTAGCCCCCATTGCTTCCAGCCTCTCTCAGGGGCACCGGGAGGCTCTCCCTGCGGCCGTGGTATTGCAGCCACCATTTTGAAAGCCACGTGGCGATCCACTGCGGCTAAATCGATAGTTTCTCAGCGTGCGGCAGTCAGGTGATTCCCTAGGCCTCATGAGGTTCGTGCAGACCTTGGCCTGCAGACCCCCTGGGGTCCACGGCAATTCCATCAGTGCGGCCGCCATTCTGGACACGTGGCTGCCGCAGCTGCCATCCAAGAGATACGACTGGCATGGGGGGGAGGATTCTTGACTTTATCACATAATCTGCCTTGTTTCCCCCTACAGGGGGACGGAGGGAGGAACTGAAGAGTTACGGCCACCATCTTGTACGGCCTACATACTCGAATTTTTCTCCTTCGCCGGGTATCGGGGCAGGATTGGGACTAGCTCAGTTCACTTTCAGACTCCCTTTCCTGAAACAGATCGTCATTTTCTCAGGGAGAGTCTTTCACTCGGTTAGAGGGCACACTGCGTGCCCTGACAGGTTGGTTGCATAAACTAGGCCCCAAAAGGCCTCAATCTGGTGCCTCATCTCCCTCCTGGCCACCATTTAGCGGGCTGTGCATTGGATTGTGGTCATCACACGAGTGATTGTGCCACCTCCACAGATCCACCCGCTGCGGACACTCATCATCTTGCTGGCCTTGTCACCACTGCGCATCCTATGAGCAGGCTGGCTGTTGTCACTCACCTGACTTTGCCGCGGCCGTAGACACGACTGGGTCCCCCAGGGTCATTACCGGTCTGGTGGCCAGGGAAGCAGGGTGAACATTAACATTCCCCTGCTCCAACTACTTACCTGCCAATTGATCCACTGCCAGAGTTACCTCTCAGCACTCCTGAGATAACTCTCCTCAGGATGGAGGATACCATGGCTCCCCAGCCTAAGGATACCTCACCTCCATCCACTAGCTGGAAAAGGCACAGGTCCTCCAACCAGGAGGTGGCAGGCAGGATCACGGCCAAGGCTAAGGCCATCTCTGGCAGGAAGTCTTCTAAATTGGCGGAGAAACAAAGGCACCAGGCTTTGGAGAAAGAATTCTCCAAAGTACAGAAACAGGCCAGGGCAGAGGCGGAACAGGCGGAGGCCTCGTTCTTTGATCTTCCACTGGGGCCCTCGACCTCTGCCCAGGGGTCTGATCACCAGTGGGGATTCCCACCCCCCTTCTCCTGGGGTGGATCAAGGTCCCACCATCCACCAACCTCCATTGGCGCCGCGGGTCCCACATTCAGCCCCAGAGGCGACTTTCACCCCCCACGGCTGCTGGACTCAGGGCAACTGAGCCCAAAACCATCCCTCCTGACGATCGCCTTCAAACCCTAATTTCTCAGGCGGTTGACCGGGCGTTTGCTGCCAGGTCCTACCACATGCCCAGAGCCGAATCACTGGTATCTTTTCCCCCATCCTACCCTCATCAGTCGGGAGCACCAGAGTACCGTGGGACCATCCCATTCTTCTTACAGCAGGGCCTCATCTCCTCCAGATTACAAACAACCTGATATACCATTGTCAGAGGAGGAAGACCCTCCCCGGGCCCCCCTCCATTTGGAGGTCTTTTTAACCTGGCTCTTTTCTTGCCTCTGCTTCGCAAGGCCAGCGCAACTGTCAATATAGGCCCCGATAGGATTCCTCAGTCAGACTCTGCACCCGCTTCAGATCCGAACCTGGTGTTTTTTGAGCCAGTTGTGACTCAACACCATGTTCCTTGTACATCTCTTTTCCTGAACGCGGTTCGGAAGCAGTGAGTCTCCCTTGGCACCTTCCCTCCTCTGGGGAGAACGGACAAGAAATTGTTCAGTGCTGCACCAGACTTGGCTGACGCACTGGAGGTGCCAACAGTGGATGAACCCCTGGCCCCCCCTCTTGTCCTCATCCACACTCTCCGGCAATATGGCCGAGGCACTGAAGACCGAGGACAGGAGATGGGAATTGACCTTTCGCAGGTCTCACCAAGCGGCGGCATGAGCCATAAGGGTGGCTACTTGCGCATCCTTCTTCGGTAGATCCTCTCTCCTTTGGCTACGTCAACTTCAGGCTAGGTTGCCTCTGGAGGACGTACGCACACATCAAAACCTGAGCAAGCTGGTCTCAGCATCGGAATATATCTCCAATGCAACTCTGCATGCGGCCAGATTCTCCTCCAGGACCATGGCCTCCAATGTTACAGCTCGGCGTATGCTATGGCTCCAACATTGGCAAGCTGACGCCAAATCTAAGTGGCGTCTCTGGCTGCAGCCCCTTATCAGGGTGGTCTGCTGTTTGGAGAGGCCCTAACACCCTACCTGACTGAGAACAAGGACAAGCGGAAGGTATTGACCCACCTCAGCAGGCGTGCTGACAGGTGTTCCAACCCTCATGCCCGCAGGCAGTCCTTTTGGTCTGGAGCGAGTTCAGGCTCCGTGCAGCCCCCTCGCCCCTTTGTGGCCACACAGGATCGCCCATCTGACAGATCGGGCTCCAGACCCAGACAACAGTACAAGGGCAAGCGGCCCTTTCGGGAGGGAGTCGACCCTTTAGAATGTCCAAGTGACTCTCTTGTCCCTCTTTGCCCACCACTGGGAGGCCACCACCACAGACTCCTGGGTCCTGCTAGCCATCCAACACGGCCTGTCCCTGGAATTCATGTCCAGACCTCCAGAATGCGTCATTTCTTGCCCTCAATCAAAGAACCCCATAAAGAAGGGCCTCATGCAGGAGGCCATTCGTCATCTTTCAGACATAAGGGCCATAGAACTGGTGCCGGCTGGTCAGAGGGGCGGGGGATTTTATTCCATCCTCTTTGTGGTTCCCAAGACCTCGGGAGGATGGAAGGCGATTCTAGACCTCAAAGATCTAGAATATTGCATACCGGAAATTCAAGATGCAAACGCTCCAGTCCATCTTGGGAAGCATAAGAAACGGGGACTTCCTGACGTCCATAGACTTCACGGAAGCGTATCTCCACATCCCCATCCTCCCCGACCATCGGTGGTTCCTCAGGTTCACTTATATAGGCCATCACTGCCAGTACAGGGCCCTGCCGTTCGGCCTGTTATCGGCTCCGAGGGTGTTTACCAAGATCCTGGCGGTGCTCACCGCACACCTGAGACTGGTACCGGTAGGTGTTCAATGCTACCTGGACGACATCTTCATCCAGTCGTCACTCCAGGATGCCCAGTCAGACCTGATATTGGTGATCAGGGTCCTCTAGGACCACGGGTTCTTGGTAAACTTTCAAAAGAGCCAGACAGTTCCCTCAACCAGGCTCCTACATCTAGGTGCCATCATAGACACGGTCGGCTGCCAGGTTTACCTGTCCCAGGAACGTCGGGACAGTATCCGGAACCTAGTCCTCAAAAGTATGCAGGGAACGCATAGTGTCGCTTGCAGTTCTTTCTCAGCTTCTGGGAAAGATGATATTGTGCATAGCCAGGCTACATTCCAGGCTACATAGCCAGGCTACATTCCAGGAACCTCCAGTGGTTCCTGCTCCCCTTCCAAAGGTTGGGCACTAGCTCCTCCAACCAAAGGGTAAGGGTCCCTCCCCAGACCTTACAGTCTCTAAGGTGGTGGTCCTCACCAGCGATAGCCAGAGGGTCCTTCTTCAAGGAGCACGTTTGGCTCACGCTTACGATAGATGCCAGTTTGTTCGGTTGGGGAGCACACCTTCAGTCGCAGTTGGCTCAAGGGCGGTGGTCCTGGTCAGACCTGAGGCACAACAATTGGTTGGAGCTCAGAGCCATACACCTGGCTCTCCGCCACTTCCGCAACAGGGTTGCGAGGCAACACGTGCTGGTCCTTACGGACAACATGGCGGCAAAGGCCCATGTGAACCGGCAAGGGGGAACCCGTTCCAGGACCCTCATGGCCGAGGCCCAGTTGTTGGACTCCTGGGCAGAGACCAACCTCGCCTCCATGAGAGCCGACCACATCTCGGGGGAGGCGAACCGACAGGCGGACTTCCTGAGCAGGTCAACAGTGGACCACTCAGAATGGCGCCTGCACCCGGACCTCTTCAGGGAGATATCCGACAGGTTCGGCCTGCCAGTCATAGACTTGTTTCCCTCTCCGGCGAACTCCCAACTCCGAAGGTTCTTCTCCAGATTCCCGTCCCCAGGAGCGGAGAGAGCGGATGCTCTTCAAGGTCCTTGGCTGGAGGGCCTGCTTTACACGTTTCCTCCTCTCCCCTTGATTCCGGCTGTCATCCGCAAACTCCTGCAGGAGAGGGCAGAGGTGCTCCTCGTGGCCCCGTATTGGCCATGGAGGCTGTGGTTTGCCGACGTGGTGAGCTTCTCCAGGTCTCCTCCATGGAGGATTCCCCCAGGTCACATTTCTCTCAGCCAGGGAGTTCTCCATCATCCAGACTCCCAGTGGCTCCAGTTAATCGCCTGGCACTTGAACGCCGGATCCTGTTGGAGGAATCCTGTTCACCAGGCGTCATCTCCATGATTCAGGCCTCCCGAAGGCCTGCGACAAACCGTATCTATGATTCCACATGAAAGAATTTCTGTTAGTGGTGCGAAAGATACCATTTGACTATCTCGGATTTAACAGTTCCACGAATCTTGGACTACTTATTGGAGGGTCTTGACAGGGGCTTGGCGCCTAATACCATATGCAGGCAGGTGGCGGCTCTTTCCACCTTACCTGTGACAACTCGGTGCCATTAGGTCAACATCCTCTGATTCGTTCCTTCATCAAAGGCGCCACCAACACCAAGGCCCCCATAGTTCATAGGTATCCCTCTTGGGAATTGCCGCGGGTTCTACAGGCCCTCACAAGGCCGCCTTTTGAGCCTCTCAGAACTTGTGATCTGCGATCCTTGTCTCAAGGTCGTCTTCCTGGTGGCAATTACATTTGCCAGGAGGATTTCTGATTTGGCGCTTTCCATCAGGGATGACCTATGCATTTTTCATCGGGACCGGGTGATCCTTCGTTTGGACCCCACCTTTATTCCAAAAGTCAACACTCTGTTCATGGGGCTCAGGAAATCGTACTTCCGGATTTCTGCCCTAATCCGTCTCATGACCTGGAACGGCAATGGCATTCTCTGGACGTCCATAGGGCCCTCCGCTGCTATATCAAGTGGACGGCTGCCTTCTGCACCTCTGAAGCCCTCTTTGTTTCCTTTCATCATTCTTCTAAGGGACGGAGGGTGTCTGCCTCTACGATAGGCAGATGGATCAGGGCTTGCATTGCAGGGGCGTACCAATCGCATTCCCTGCCGGTTCCGCATTGTGTCACGGTCCACTCGACGCGCAGTGCGGCTACTTCTGCGGCATGGGCCACTCAGGCGTCCATCGAGGAAGTTTGTAGGGCAGCGACATGGTCTTCGCCTTCACCATTTGTGAGGCATTACAAGCTAGACAAGTTTGCCTCTGCGGAGGCCTCCTTTGGTCGGAGGGTCCTCCAACAAGTGGTACCTAGGGACATGACACCGGACCTGACTGCTTCCCTCCCGCAGGGACAGTGAGGCTTTGGTATGTCCCATTGGTGGATTCTCCATCTCCTGTGCTGGAGAAGGGGTGTTGTCTTACCTGAACGCCTTTTCTCAGCACAGAGATGGAGAATCCACCCCCACCCATTCTGGTCCATCAGGACTGGTGTTAGGGTTCTAGGAGCCAACACGTCAGACTATGGTCAACGGCTTTCGCCCTCATCGAGACTGGGTGTGTCCTAGTCCAGGACGGGCATGGCAAGTTTTACTGACTTGATCTAATGGGCAGGAAGACAGAGTTTACCCATTGGTGGATTCTCCATCTCCATGCTGAGAAAAGGCAGGTAAGACAATGCCCCTTCTGTTGACTAATTGACAACAGTATAGTAGGGCAGAGTTTTGGTTGGGGTTGAAAATTCCCAGGTGCCTAAATCCCTGTCAAGCTGGACTAGCACATATATTTCCAATTCTGGTTATTTTAGTATGAAATCTGGAAACATAGACACATTGAAAAGTGACTGCAGAAAAAAACGTAGTGATTCATTGAATCTACCCATTGAGTTTGTTTTGGTTTTTTAAATTTTAATTAATTTATTCATTCATTCATTATTTTATTTTTTTTATTTTTAAAAAATTTATGGGACATATGTTTATCTCAAGCACATTTAAACTCAGTTATTGATGATTGATCCACTACCCCTGCTGGAAGTTGGTTCCAAACTTCCACTATTCTTTCTGTGAAGTAATAGTTTCTAACATTATCTCTGAACTTTCCTCCTATTAGTTTTAGGTTATACCCCTGTGTTCTTTTGATTTTTGCTTAATGTTGAAAATACTGCCTTTTAGAATCTATTATCAGCTGAAATAGCATAGTGGTAGATATGGAATCTAATATTTTACATTTCTATTTTTTTTCATTGTGGAGATCAATTTAAATTGAAAAATATTGCCAGAGCCAGATCTATACTGTAATTTAAAATAGTGAAATTAAATGGAAAAATGCATACATTGTCCTATCATTTAACTTCCTTTCATTCAAATTCAAATTGTTCTGCCTGTTTCATATGTAAAGGAGGGCTCCTCATATTATCTCTCTCTTTTCAGTTAACTCTCAATTCCTCTGTGACTTTCCAGTTCATGCTTCCAACTCAGAATGGACCTAGCACATAAGTTACTTTGAAACCTGAATTTTATTACATTTGTTAAAAACAGGCCTATTCTGCATTGTATTACCAAACATTTCATTTGCTTCTTAAGGATAGTTATTGGATAGCTATTTTTCAGAGATTTAGGTTTTCAGAGAATATGAATTCTTCAATGAGGAAGAATAAATGGGTATGCTTATTTACATATATAGATTGGTGGATGATGGATATGAAGAACAGGGAAGGTGATTAAAGCATTGTATTTGAAATAGCTTTGAGTATCGCACAATATGAACATTCTTCTTCCACGCTCTAAGAAGAGCCCTCATGGCGCAAATGTTGGAATGCAGTATTGCAGGCAAACTGTGCCCATAGCCTGGAGTTGACGCAAGGTTGATTTAAGCCTTCTATCTTTCTGAGGTTGGTAAAATGAGGGCCCAGATTATTGGGGGCAATATGCTGACATTGTAACTGCCCAGAGGGTGCTGTAAAGCACTATGGAGTGGTATATAAGGCTACGGGCTAGATGCTATTTTCTTAGAGAAGCTGCCCAAATTTTTGTATGGTTGTAAAAGCCAACAGTGGAAAAGTAAGGGAGCAAATATAATTCAAATAAGCATTTACTTTTATATCAGGTACCAAAGACTTTTACATTTGAAATTGTTCCGATTCTCTTTTAGTACATTATTGCCCTTTCTGTCAATAATACAGAGACCATCAAATTGTTTTGCATTTGAGTCCTATTCAGGTTGGCATATATGCCTCAAATTGAAAGCCTGTATGACTAAAGTATCTGTAGTAAATGAATAAAGAATGTAAGTATAGACAATCACTCTAACTGCTTTCTTGCTCTAGAGTTTATTCTGTGAATTTTATGCCCACATATAAAATATTGTCCAAATATAGGCAATTATTTTCCCTCCGGATGCTTTTGATGGCAGCTTCCATCATTGCTGGTAAACATTATCAATACTGTATAATTTTAGGACTGCAGTCCAAATTGCTGTGGGTGACTAGCTTTGATTGTACATTTAACCATGTTTTTTAAACAAGCCATTGTGACTAGCTTCATTTATAATGCTAAGTTAAAATCAAATAATCACTGAGTTAAAATCAGATAAACATTATGGTTTAGTGTGGGGCACTAGCTTTTTGTATATGTATTAGGATTTGGGATGGAGAACAATCACATACCTAAAAACTGTATTCTGGTACTTATGAAGATTTTCAGCCATGACTGGAACTCTTGTCAGCACCATGAAACATTTGGAGTCTTGGATGTACTACTAGGAGATTAGCCTCTGAGCTTACAAGTTCTGTTTCTTCATTGCTGAATCACAGCAAGTGTTCATAAATTGTATATCAAAATGTTGCATAAAAGTCTTTGTTGCCTTTTGAAAAATCTATTTAATTTTCTTTTGGCAATACAGAGTTGTATTGATAATACTTTATTGCTTACTGGCTATATGTGCAGATTTGTTCTGTTACGGTTTTTAACACCTGTTTGTTGACACAGTTGTTTTTTTTTGCAGTTTGCTGAGTGATATCCATTTTTAATTATGTATTTTTTCATGAGGGTATGTAAATTGGCAATTGTCAAAACTCAGTTTTATATAAACATTTTTTCACTGATATCACTAAATCCATCCTATAAGTAAAATCAAATACTGAATCTTCCGTCAGGTTTCATCTGTAGTCAGCCACCTCATTGGCAGCAGATTTTGATGGAGGAACAAGAGGCTGAATTTGAACAAACAGAAGCTTCTAGTGTAAAAGGGAATTGTATTGATTGTCTGAAATGACTATAGAAAAGTCAAGTTAAAGTTGTTGAATCTCTGTTTGTCTCTTTTTAAAGCACTTCCTCCCTATTCAGGTTCTGTTTTGTAAAATGAACATAATCATGACCTGTTTCACAGGGTTATTATGAAGGTAAACAGGATGAATACTTTAAAGCACCTGACAATAACCAGATTGTGCAGTCAGCAATTTAATTTCATACTGTGCACTGAATAGTCAAGATCTAAACAACTTGTTTGAAATGGGCTGCTCTTTCTTTTGAAAACTCAAAATCTTAGTTTGGTTATATCCTTAGATCTAGATGTTATCTTTAGATGCCAAAGTGCTTTTCACCAACTTCATTGGCTTTGCTGGAACAACTGTATCTGGAAATACCATGTAAGGTTTCAAATGTTTTATCTGAAGTCTGTTATGACTTAATTATTGTTTTGTAGAGTGGTTAAAGGCAGAGTGCAAATTTGTTTGGGTTAGAATATGCCTTGCCAGATATTGGCAATATTAAAGTACACATTTACACAAGTTTCAATTAGTTAACATTAGTGAGCCATTCATTAAATGTTAGTCCTGTCTTTTGAAGCCCTCTTCTTCTCGTCTCCATGACCACATCTTGTTTGAGACAGGCATCAGATGCCTGAAGATCAAACTGGCAGACACCAGAAGTGGGATCAGTTTGATAGCCCTAAAATTGTAGCATCTTGTCCATTACATTTTTCTCTTTTTATACATTTTCTCACTTTAAATCTTTGTTGTTTTACAGGATTATTTTTACAATATTCAATTGAATTGTATTGGTTTGGTACAGTTTTATTGTAAATTTATTGCAAATGCTTTTATGAAGCTAGTTTTTCAAGCGCAAGAGAATCCTGACTGATAAAATATCAATGCTTCTTTATAGCTAAAAATGAATTTGCTTCACGTTAAGCATTAATCATAACAAAAAACAACTTAAAAACAATTACGTAAACAGGAACGGTATTTTCTAAATATGATATGCTGTCTGTCTCTTCATTGGCAAAAGTTACTCATATGTGATTCTGTAGCAAGCTGGTTCTTTGGAAGTAAATTCGTTCCTTTAAGACCAATATTCATGGAAGGACAAAAAGACGCAGAAGTTGGTAACCTTCAGGGATAAGGTAGCTGATTCCAGTCTCTGATGCCTCAGTGGCTGTGATGCCTCCACAGTTCTAGAAATGATTTTGAGATCTTCAAGGAGGAGGAAAAGGACCCCTTACACAGTATTTGAAGGGTAAAGAGACAGCTCTTCCTCCCCATTCACCACTAATGCATGATGCATTTGTTTGTTTGTTCAATTTCTATAGTCTCCCATAATCAATGACTCTTTGTTGTTGTTGTTATTGTTAGTTGCGAAGTCGTGTCTGATCCATCGCGACCCCATGGACAACGTTCCTCCAGGCCTTCCTGTCCTCTACCATCTTCTGGAGTCCATCTAAGTTCACGCCTACTGCTTCAGTGACTCCATCCAGCCATCTCATTCTCTGTCGTCCCCTTCTATTGCCCTCAATCTTTCCCAGCATTAGGCTCTTCTCCAGTGAGTCCTTCCTTCTCATTAGGTGGCCAAAGTACTTGAGTTTCAACTTCAGGATCTGGCCTTCTAAAGAGCAGTCAGGGTTGATCTCCTCTAGGACTGACCGGTTTGATCGCCTTGCAGTCCAGGGGACTCGCAGGAGTCTTCTCCAACACCATAGTTCAAAGGCCTCAATTCTTTTGCGCTCAGCCTTTCATATGGTCCAATTTTCACAGCCATACATTGCAACTGGGGAAACCATGGTCTTGACTATACGTACTTTTGTTGGCAGAGTGATGTCTCTGCTTTTTAGTATGCTGTCTAGATTTGCCATAGCTTTCCTCCCCAGGAGCAAATGTCTTTTAATTTCTTGGCTGCAGTCCCCATCTGTGGTGATCTTTACAATTCAAAAAATATTACAATCAAAACACTAAAAACACTTTTAAAACAATAAACAATAAGAACACCCAAAATAAATATACATAGCAGCGAGATACTTGGCCAATTAACAATACTGCTAGGAAACTGTACCTTTAACACATTCAGCACTCTAGGTTCGGGAACATAATGGGGGTTTCAGGGCCTTAAGAAAATTTAACAGAGTTAGGGCTATTCTAATATCTGAAGGAAGGATTTTCCATAGAAAAGGGGCCACTACAGAAAAAGCCCTTGTACTAGTCCCCACCAGCCGACACTTTGGGTGATGGGATCTGCAGCACTCTGCTAGATTGGGCTGGACGGATAGAGACTCTTGGAAAAAGGTGATGCCTGAGTTAATCTGATCCCAAACCTTGTTTGTCTTTAAAGATGACCACCAGCATCTTGATTTACATCTAGAAATGCTACTGAGATATTGAGAAGAGCCGAGATGGATGTATTACCTCCATTCCATTCTCACCAGAGGTTATACACTAACACAGTCAATGCTCTCTCAGTCTAGGGCCCAGGTCTGAACCCTGATTATTTATTAATTATTATATTTTGCTGAAAGTGGTCTAAATAATCTGCCTCATTCAGATTTCTCTGAAGCTGCCATGTGACCATCTTTTTACCATCTTCCCTATAAGGTGACTGGCTACCTGGGTTAAGCGATGGTCTTTTGAGGAGGGGGCGCACCAATATCCCTTTAAGAGCTGGCAGGACAATTCCCCCTCTCAAGCAAGAATTAACTACCACCCAGACCCACTTATGTGTCTTCTCCCGCATGGCCTTAATTAGCCTAGAAGGTCACAGATCTAAGCACCATTGCGAACTAGCAGCTGAGAGGGCCCTGCTCATTTCCTCAGGTTCCAGGGGTTCAAACCCTTTTCACTTATAAGATATAACTCCCACCACCTCAGTTGACTGTGCCATAAGACTGGAGTCCCAACACAGAATGAATGCAACTGAATTTATCTGCCAGATGCACAGCATATTCTTCACAGCAACTCTTTAGGTGAACTTCAGCATTGCTTTCTCCAAGAAAGGACCAAATCATCAAAACAGGGCCAACCGCATCTAGCGGCAGATGCAAAAAGGGCAAAGAAATAGTTATGTTTTGCAACCTTTACAATCACAAGGTACATCTTAATAATGGCTGTAGCTCACATACATTTGCTTTCCTGATGCTAAGGTTACAGACATCACAAACCATTTAGATCCGACCTGGACATTTTATGGCCTCCAAGCATCATCCAGCCCTTTGGCTGCTCATGTCCGGCCTGCATAAAGTTAATTGGAAATTAGAAATTAAATATAAATAAGTGTGCTGTAAGGGGCAGGAGAAGAACCCGAGTCAGGTCTGGCTCTGTGCAGCCTCTGTGCCTTCCTTCAGTCAGCTGGCAGCCACAGGAGGACGATAAGAGAAACGCTTTTCTGCACCTGCTTGGACTTGGCTCTCACCTGGTGCAGCCTGAGGAGTTGAAGTGATGGAGTTTGAGGACCTCAAATCAGGTGACACAACAGTCCCAGGTTCTCATGTGGCTTCTTGGGGAAATTAATTACTCACCCATGAGTAATCTAGATGTTCCAGTGGGTAGTCAATTATATGGTCGCTCTGGCACAAGTGGCCAGAGTCAAAAGTGTAGGGAGGCAAATTTGGATTGTTGAAAACTAGGGTTGCCATTTTGTTCCATGCACAGAGACAGTTAATTAAATGATTTCAATATAGGCATGAGACAACAAGGCCAGAAGGAGGGAGTTTAGTTTTATGAGGCACAGGCTATATCCTTTTATTCATAATATAACTTGGTAGCAAATCAGTTTCTAAATGGATTTTAATGGGAATGTCAAGAAGACAAAAGGAGTTCCAATATGGGAAAAATCACTTTTAGAAGAATTTTTATAATTGTTCAAAGGGGAACCATTTGTATCTTAGAAATGGCTATTATTAGTCAAGAAAACTACAAGGTCAAAAGGATAAAAGTACATGCCAAATAAATATCTGCTTTTCTTTTGTTACTTTGTATGTTTTAATCATATTGCATAAGCTACCAAGGGTCACTATGAAAGAGACAACTTAAAAAAAATAGGATGAGACTCTTTTTAAATGGTTATAAGCAAGTAGGTGCCTCTGATCTAAGATGGGAGAGTTGGAGGGCTTGGGGCTGGAATAAAACAAATTGTTTACTACTACAGAAACCTAAGAGAATGGAAGCAACCAATGAGGTACAGTTATCTCTGAATATACAGGTAATCCTCAATTTACTGGTGACCTAGTGACCATTCAAAATTACAGAGGACTTCCCCCCCCCCCCCCAAAAAAAAAAGAATTTATGACTTGGTTTTGAATTTCTAACAACCATCTTTTTGCTGGAAAATGGCATTTACTTCCACTTTCTGGCAAAAACTAACTCTTAACGAACAATAGATTTGTTTAATGACTGCTGCTTTCACTTAATGACTGACATAAAAAGGTTGTAAACAAGTGTTTGGTTATGTGACTTTCATGACTTAGATCCCTAATTCTCAGACTCAATTACAGTCATAAGTCAAGGATTCCCTGTAACCTCTTTTAAAAAGGAAAGAGAAGGGCATACTAGGAACAGAGTTGCCCTATTTATCAGAGGCAACATATAGTGTCCTAAAGAATAGCTTAGAAATAGGTAAAATACTTCTACTGAATCATATCCATCTCCAAATTAGTACTAAGGATATGCTATGATCCATATAAACCTGATGTTCAAGAAACAAAAGTTTATCATCTGATTGAAAAAAAAAGATTGTTATCTATGAAGAAGTGCTAATAATGAAAGACTTTATTTATTCTCACATAGATTGTGAAATGTATTCTGGGCATGATGAGACCAAATTTCTAGATATAGTAAATTATTATATTCTGAATCAACTATTTGTAATAATAATAATAATAATAATAATAATAATAATAATAATAATAATAATAATAATAATAATAATAATAAAAGTTGGAAGGGACCTTGGAGGTCATCTAGTCCAACCCCCTGCTCAGGCAGGAAACCCTATACCATTTCAGACAAATGGCTGTCCAGTCTCTTCTTAAAGACTTCCAGTGTTGGAGCATTCACCGCTTCTGGAGGCAGGTTGTTCCACTGGTTAATTGTTCTGTCAGGAAGTTTCTCCTTAGTTCTAGGTTCCATCCATTCCTTCTTGTCCTGCCTTCAGGCGCTTTGGAGAAGAGCTTGACTCCCTCTTCTTTGTGGCAGCCCCTGAGATATTGGAACACTGCTATCATGTGCCCCCTCGTCCTTCTCTTCGTTAAACTAGACATACCCAATTCCAGCAGCCATTCCTTATATGTTTTAGCCTCCAGTCCCCTAATCATCTTTGTTGCTCTTCTCTGTTCTCTTTCTAGAGTCTCAACATCTTTTTTACATTGTGGTGACCAAAACTGGATGCAGTATTCCAAGTGTGGCCTTACCAAGGCATTGTAAAGTGGTATTAATACTTCACATGATCTTGATTCTATCCCTATGTTAATGCAGCCTAGCACTGTGTTGGCTTTTTTGGCAGCTGCAGCACACTGCTGGCTGATATTTAAGATACAACCCTGGAATTAATTTTGAATAATGTCCAACATTTTGTTCAAAAATCCAAATGATAAATTGTTTGGGAACAATAATCACAGTTCTATAACCAATATGCATACCTGTGGATGCTTTCTAAGAAAGTGGACCACGGTGACATTTGATTTCAGAAGAACAAAAAAGGAAGACATTTGTAAAAAGAAAGTTGAAAGAGAGAATGAAGAAGGTCAGGGTTCCCCCCCCACACACAATGCTTGAAGATCATTCAAAGCCATTATATTCTCCACTACCATGTGTATATGAGATCAGAAAAAATGCCACAAAGTCCAGGAAGAGACTGGAATTAAAGATGAGTTGAGAATCAAAGCTGAACAAAAACTGAGATGCCATTAAAGACAAAAAGGCTTCCTTTGAGAAGAGAGGGAAGATTTTTACTTAAATTAGGTGGACAAGATAAATGTAGAATTTGCCAGAAAATATATAAGCAGTCTCTAAAGAATTACCATAAGTAATATTTGAGGAGCATGTGACAAAGGACATTAAGGATCATTAATTATATGCTAGAGGAGGATAAGGAACTAGAAAAGAAATTGGATAAATTTTTGCTGTTGACCTTGGTGGAAGTTGGGAGGAATGTAGGAGAATTGCCTGTCCCTGAGCTGTTTTTTTCCCCAGGAGGGAAAAACTGAATAGATAAATTAAAATAGGCAGTGAGCTATGACATTATAAGCCAGATTGCCTAACTACATATAAATAATTCCTCAAGTCCTGTTGGTTTCCACTAAAGAGCTTGAGGTCTATTCCTGAGGATTAGAAAGCAGCCAGTATGAATCCTGATTTTTTTTTTTAAGTACCAAGGGATGATACAAGAAACTATGGGCTAGTTTGGATTAATATTAGGGGGGAAAGATGAAAATAATTTTTTTTAGGATGCACCAACAAGCGTTTAGACAATATTGACATAGCAAATGCAAAATATTTTGATTTTTTAAAAGATTCTAACAAAATATTCTTACCAGAGATTTCTTAGCAATTGCCTGGGATAAAAGGGCAGATACCCCCATGCAATTGACAACTGACAATGATTGATCAAGAAAGACGTTTTGAGTCACAAGGGACAGTTCATTAAAGTGTCAAAATAGTATGTAGCTGTTATTAATAGACCAAATTTACAAATCTGTGGTGGGGCTGTGTATAGTTCTGATCGCTTCATATTAGGAATACTACAGAGCTGTCTTAAACACTGGTTGCAGTGAAGCAACAGTAGAAAAGAGTTATTACACTCCATTCTTACAAGCTTTCTAGAGTCATCCACTAAGCCACTGTGAACTAAAGAATGCTGGATTTACACATGATCCAGCAATGTTTTTATGTTAAGCATTTTGGCTTGAAAAGTAGAGAATAAATGCTGTGATGCCATCATAAACTTAACTCAGTTAAGTTTACATGTTATGCTAATCCATGGTTCATTTATGGTTTATTGAATAACCTTAATCAGATGAATTTAGGCTGGACATTAAGTTTTAAGTCACACATTACAAGTTAAAATGGTTGAGTTCACATAACCGTTGAGACCAGAATTGAACAACCCACATTAAAGTGTCTAATTGTCATGTAATTTATGCCTTTGTATCTTCTTGTAGTACAGATGTTGCTGAAATACAGCTACCCTCATTCCTCATCATTAGCCATGCTGGCTGGGCTTCTGGAAGTTCAGCAATAATTTGAAAAACACAGGTTATTCATCCTTGTACCTTCTCTCTATATGGATGTAGAAATTAAATCACACTGAATGGATAGTAGATATTGACTCCCAAGGTCATTATAAACACCTGGGGATAGCAAGCTTAGATACTAATAATTCCTGTCCTTGATTAGGCGGGGAGAAGGAAAAGGGGGTGGTACTCTTTTACTGACCTCTGAAATGATAGGCTAGTGAAGGCATAAATGAGGGAAATTGAATCTGCTACTTACGTGGGATTTAGATGCAAGGCAGCCACAGATGAAATATCAGAATTAGAAGACAAAGTTGTTGGAAAAGTGGTTAAGGTTTGTATAGTTCTATTTTCTATTAGTGTAGAGAATTAATGGGAATTGACTTTACAAATGTTGACTATTTGTGTGGCCTGCTTTTTTGAAAAAGAAACCTTTAAGGAGAGGTAAATGTCATACAGCTGTATATCTATTATTTAAAGTGCTTAGGGTATTTTTTACTATTTAAAAAAGATGAGTTTTATGTGAGTCATTCAAAATAGAAAGTGTTAAAATTATATTGGAAAAGGTAACTTTCTTCCTCCCCCCTCTTCCAAGTTTGGAGGGGCCACAAATATTTAAGCTTGCTTTCCGAAAAGCAATATTTATTTCTCTTCGCTTTCCTCCCCCATTTCCCAGCACAATTCTGTGGTAACATCTGTTTTTCTTAGCTTAACTCTCACACTTCTGATGTTAGTAGCAGTATTCTTGATTTTTTTTTTAATTTTAGAGTTTGACAGGGCTGGTAGATATGCATATCTTACCAGATGCTGTACAAGGGAGTGAACTTTTTTTTTTTTGTCTGTGCAGACTTTTCATAAGTATGTGAATGGAGGAGCTGGGCTCACATCTAAAATGCATGAATCCAGCACACTTTTTTTCATTCACCTTCTAACTGGAACAAATATCAGGTACTCCTAAGCTAGTAGCCCTGTGGTCACTTTCTACTGTATAATATATTTTTGTTCCATAGAGCCAAGCCATAAGAAATGTATGTTGCAAGGTTAGAAAATGTTGAAGAATGATTGCAGGATAGTTTGGAGAATATTTTCTTTTATTATTTGCATTGCTGTATTAATTTTTCCTCTGAGAAAAAAATGTATTTTTATTTAGTCCATTTAGCTACCTGATTGTTTACTCCCTATCTGCCAATGGAATTCAACATTTTCCCTTTGTCTACTTCTTTTCTGTACTGTGCAATGGTTTTTCACAAATATGATTGATGGTACACATGGGTGTACTATAGATGCAGTAGGAACTGGCAATGCTTCTGAATTAGCCTATTAAAATCAGTCTTAAACCAAAGAGGACTCATTTCAGATTGGTTCAGTTTACACAGCTATAAAATGTGCTGCCACTTCAGGTGGATGAAAAGAACCTCCCACACTCAAATGTGCTTCCATTCCTTTTTTTTTAATCATCTGAGGAGCTCCTCAAAATTTCCTGCTGAACTTAGGCAATGGGTTAGTTTTTACTTAAGTGTGAATTTCCACTTTTTAAAAATGTAATAACTGTATAGGTGTATGGCCTCTAATTGGTTTAATGGAACTATTGTAATAACTATGGAACTATTTTGTGTACTAGAACAAAAAAGACAGATGTTACATGACAAAGAAAGTAAATCTTAAATTGTTACCATTACTGTATTATTCAATATTGACATAACCCATGTCTAAATGGAATGAAATAATTTGGTTTAGTAAATCAGAGCTGAGTGACATTTGAGGCCAAGAACCTTACATGGAAATGATATGGTAGTGTCATCTGAGAGGATAGTAGATATTCAATTTTTTTTTAAACACAGTATTCCAAATGTGTTCTCACCAGAGCAGTGTAAAGTGGTACTATCACTTCACGTGATTGTGAAACTTTCTCTCTGTTGATGCAGCCTAGGACTGCATTGGCTTTTTTGGCAACAACAACAGTGAGGTTATTGGCCTCAAATGTCACTCAGTTCTGATTTATGGAACTAAATTGTTTCATTTTGTTTAGCTATGGGTTATGTCAATATTGAATAATATGGTAATAGTAACAGTTTTAGGTTTTGTCATGCAACATTGAGGTTTTTTTGCTTTGGACTCAAGAAAGTTCAGCAAACAGTTATTTTTGAATGCTTTTGATTGTGATAGAGTGTAGGCCAATATTTCAGTGATCACTGCAGTACTTACATGATTATATCCCATATGCTCAAGTCAACTTAATTTTGTTTTCAGTATATATTGAACATTATTAGACTACTATTCATGTCAAAGTCTTTATGATGATTGGTTGGTCATTGGAAATACCAACATACAGGAATATAATAAAAGTTATTAGATGATATCATATATAGGAAGGATAACCTTCTATCCAATATTTATGTGTTCCTGAACTCATTTTATTCATTTTTTCTCTTCAAATTATTTTCTTCTTTAAAAAAGAGGTTGAGACCCTAGAAAGAGTACAGAGATGAGTAACAAAAATGATAAGGGATCTGGAGCCTAAACTGTAGATGAACAATTGATGGAACTAGGTATATTTAGTCTAATGAAGAAAAAAACTAGGGATGATATGATAGCAGTCTTCCAATATTTGAGAGCCTGTTACAGGGATGAGGGAGCTAACCTGTTCCCCAAAGCACCTGAGGACAAGACAAGAAGTAACAGGTGGAAGATCATTAAAGAGTGATCCAACTTAGAACTAAAGAGAACTTTTCTGACAATGAGAACAATTAATCAATAGAATTGCTTACCTCTGGAAATTGTGGGTGCTTCATCACTGGAGGTTTCCAAAAAGAGACTGGACAGCCACTTGTCTGGAATGGTGTAGGGTCTCCTGCTTAGAGTAGGGGATTGGACTAGGAGACTTCAATATATTATTCTGTGTTCTATATTCAATTCATTAATTACATTGTGCAATCTTGGTGAATCTCTTATCGCCTCATTTCTAAAGCCAACTGACACTAACCTCTAATGTGTCAGAGTAAATACTATGAAGCCCATCATTTTCAAGTGAGAGTGACTCTTTAAATAGTTTCTATCTCAATTTGGCAATTAGCAGTTGACTTCCTGGCTCTCAGTTCTAATGGTATTATTAGGACAAAAACCTCTGTTCTTTCTTTAAATGAGGATGGTAAATATGGCATAGAAGTAAGTTAGAGGAAAATCTTAGGGACCTGGAAAATGGAAAATGTCCCAAGCCTGGGGAACAGCCAACCAGATTTAATGATATTTCATTAAGTGTAACAATCTGGCAGGGCATGTATAGAATGAAATGTACATTTCATACAAAAACACAGCAAGAAGGAGGTGATTAGGAATTGCACAACTGAAACACCATAAACTAACTTTGGTATCTTGCTGTGCAAACAGAAATAAACAGAAATTGCTACCTATTTAAACTCTTTTCTCTCCCCCTCCCACTTCCTGTGCAATCAGGGTGAAGATTACATAGGCATATTTCTTTAACCTGTAAAAGCCTATCTGATCTCCAAGCTGGCGATGTCAAGGGTACCGAGTCCTCCTCCTCCGGCAGAGATGTCAAGTGGACCTGTTGCTGAGAGCTGGTGTTACACTCAAGTATGCCTGCACTTTGGAATATCAGCTAATGACTGTATATCAGCTGACATTTATTTTCCTCTCTTTGAATTGGATTCAAGCAAGTGTTTTGCAGAGTGACAGAATGTCAAAATAACTGAACTTGTTGAATTGTAATATTTGTACATAATTGTTATGTGTACAGTAATTGTAATGGGAAAGTGTGGAATTCCCAAATTCATATATTGTTCCTGCCAGACTTCTCAGGGATAGATGGTAACTATGTGGTCATCCAGAAGCTATGCTAGGTTTTGGTGATGGTTCCAATCCAAAGAATCTCTGGCATATATAATAGCATGAAGATTGCTGGAAATTCACAAAAAGCAGACTTGCAGAGCATGAAGCCATTTTTTTTGTTGTTGCTTTTCCAACAATAGTAGATTTAGAATAGCTAAGGCATCCACCCAACAAAATCAAAGGGGGATCAGATTAATACCTTTGTGCCCATCTTTGTTTTGGATAGCGAATTTTGAGGACCTCATAACTGGAACATTACACAAATATACTTTATACTGAAACAGGAAAGGTCCAATCTTACAGGTTTGCTTTTTATATTTCCTCTTAACTTTGACATTTATTATATTAACTGTGCCTAGAATTAAAAATACATACAGGTAGTCCTCAATTTACAACAGTTCATTTAGTGATGATTTGAAGTTATAACAGTACTGAAAAAATTGCCTTATGATTGTTTTTCACACTTATGACTGTTGCAGCATTGCCATGATCACATGATCAAAATTCAGACATTTGACAACTGATTCATATTTATGATGGTTCCAGTGAGCCAGAGGCACGTGGTCACCTTTTTTGATCTTCTGATAAGCAAAATCAGATTAGCTGATAAGCAAAGCAAGATTCGTTTAACAACTTTGTTACTAATTTAACTGCAGTGATTCATTTAATATCTGTGGCAAGAAAGGTCATTCATTCATTCACGTTTATTGCAATCAAAGACCAGAGACGGTAATAAACCTGAATGGCAAGAAAGGTCGTAAAATGGGACAAAGTCGCTTAACAACGGTCTCGCTTAATTTGGGGCTCAATTGTGATCAGAAGTTGAGGACTGCCTGTACCAATTATGTTAGCAATTGTTATGCTGCAATTCTTTGTGCATGTATTAATAATCATTGTAATCAGAAATGATCTTAATACAAGCTTAACACCAAGTTAAACAAAAGACTCTGATTCCATTCTGGAATCAAGATACATGAAGCTATCAAATTCTGCTCCTCATGAATGCAAGTACAGGTAGTCCTTGCTTACCAACAGTAATAGGGACTGGGAATTCTGTTAAAGTGATGTGATCATAAAATGCATCAACATCTGACCGTGTCGTCTATGATGGCAATCCCAATTCCTGTCATTATGTAAAAGCCACGTGGCATCAGTGCCCCATAATGATGGGACAAACTAGTCCTTGTTGGAAGCCAGTGGCGAAGATTGATGATCATGTGACCCCTGTGATTGTCATAATTGCAAGCTGGTTACTAGGGACTTGAATTGCAGAATTGACCAAGGGGGCTCTGTGATGGCTGCAACTATAAGGAGTGCCATCATAAATTTGAACAGTCAGTAAATCAGAGGTCATTAAAAAGGGCTCCTGAAAAAGAATTCAGTAGCAACAAATCTTTTCTCAAAGCAGATATATTCCTGCCTTTTCCACCTAAATTAGTATGGGCCAAATATACTAACTTAATAACTCTGTAAATGAATTGTAAGTCAAATAATTTTCCTACAGCCTTTGATAAACAATGTATTATAGTTTCTTGGATAGGTATCTATGATATTTTAAGAGGATGGAGTTTTAAATGTATTTTTCCTTCATTCTTAAATATCGGGGGATTCTTTTTGGTGGACTTGTTCTTTGTAACAATGAATGTAAATTGCAAGCCAATACTTCTCTTCTCTCCCATTCTTTTTAAAGATTAAAGTGGTCAAATTTTCCTACATGTGGACCATCAATAACTTCAGCTTTTGCCGAGAGGAAATGGGCGAGGTCATCAAAAGTTCAACATTTTCATCAGGAGCTAATGATAAATTGAAATGGTAAGGACCAACTAAATTCCAGATAGGGAACAGCAGAAGGTTCAATTATTGTTACGTGGTTGTCAGAGTTATACCTTAGCTTCATATTCACTTATAGCCATTGCTGAATTTATTAATGTTCCCTTTCAGAGCTGTCGCCTGTAAAAATGCAACAATAAAACACTGGATTGATAAAGTTGGTTTTAAAACAGTTGAAGAAAGAAAGTACTGCTTTTACTATTGAGTTTTAGTTACATTTGTAAGTGTGGCTTAGCAATTTCCTATGATCAACTGCAAGAAATCAAAATTTCATTGTTTAATAGTCTGCAGACTAAAATGTAAGAAGCGTAATAAAACACTTTGTAATTCAGGATATGATTTTTGAAAAGAAAACAAACAATCTGTAGATAGAAAGTTGTTTCACTATAGCTGAACCTTTATATAGAGAAAATGAACATGATTTTTCTGCTTTTGCAGGTGTTTGCGTGTGAACCCAAAGGGTTTGGATGAAGAAAGTAAAGATTATCTTTCACTCTATCTTTTACTGGTCAGTTGTCCAAAGAGCGAAGTCCGAGCCAAATTCAAGTTCTCTATTTTGAATGCAAAAGGAGAAGAAACAAAAGCAATGGGTATGGATAGCTAGTAACTGGGTACTTATATTTTACTCATACCTTAACAGAGCAGAAAATAAAGACTGTTTTGTGTGTCTTCAAATTTCATTGTCTGTCTGTCTGTCTGTCTGTCTGTCTGTCTGTCTGTCTGTCTGTCTGTCTGTCTGTCTGTCTGTCTGTCTATCTATCTATCTATCTATCTATCTATCTATTTTTTTAAAAAATGCCAACCTCTTTGTATGTTGCCAGAGAGCCAGAGAGCCTATCGGTTTGTGCAAGGCAAAGATTGGGGATTCAAGAAGTTTATTAGAAGAGATTTTCTTCTGGATGAGGCAAATGGGCTCCTTCCAGATGACAAGCTCACTCTCTTCTGTGAGGTAAGATATAGAATCTCATGGTTTCATTTGGGAAGGTGTTCATAAAAATAGTTTTGTTGTCTCAGCTCCTATCATAAATCTAACTTTTCATCATAAAGTTGGCCTGTGAGGGTTGGAACTTCAAACATTTCCCTTGTGGCTGAAGGTTTGGATGGATCAATTCTTCTGGAAGAGTTGGTTCTTGAAACACCTATTATGGGCTTTATAGGTTATAACCAGCATTTAGAATTTGAATTTTGGAATCTGTTGGTAACCAAGTAATCCCTTACAAAACTGACATGATATGGCATGGTAGCTCTCATCCATTAGCTTGCTTGTTGCTGCGTTTTGTACCTGCTACAGCCTCCAGGTAGTGTTCAGATGTAAAAAAAAAAAAGTCAAATCCTTGTCTTAAGCAATTTTTGACAGTTTAAAAATACAGACCTGATTCACAGACAGAAAAAACTTGCATTGACTGATTGTTGCTGCTAAGGTGGATTTGGGCACATAAGTAAGTATTACACCATACACTCAGCTAATTCCTTCCAGCTGGAAGTTCCCCAGCTGTTTAGGGGAAACATGTTTTTGTTTTGTTTTTGCTGCTTTACAAACTTGCTCTGAAGACTCAGTGACAAGACTTGGTGAAGGAAGAACTATGTGAATGCCCCATTCTCCAGTACGGGAGATGGAGAATTCACATGTGGGTTTTCATTGGATGCCTGCTCTTGAGACCAAGTAGTCAAACTTGACACGCCCCCTCTTGCTGATCCAGTCTTTAACTTGGTCTCAGCTCTTGACGACGTGTCTAGGTTGGCTCTCAGTTAATTGCAGGTTAGAACCTATTGTGAATTCTCCCTTTCCCAAT
>NW_015386397.1:1740880-1742765 GCF_001527695.2 Protobothrops mucrosquamatus
AGTTAGACTACTGTTGGGGTCTGAGAGCCAACACCTCGTCCATCTTCAGTCACTTCGCCCTCGTTAAAGACTGGATCAGCAAGAGGGGGCGTGTCAAGTTTGACTACTTGGTCTCAAGAGCAGGCATCCAATGAAAACCCACATGTGAATTCTCCATCTCCGTACTGAGAAAAGGCGTTCAGGTAAGACAACGCCCCGTTTCCTTTAAACTACTTCTTGCTGGGAAAAGGTTTGTCACGTTATTAAACTTCTGTGGCTGACATATGATAGATTGTCCATTGGCTCAACCTCCTGCCTGATTGTAGAAGGCTATTTGTCTGCATTCACTTGATGTTTCTGTTTTACAGTATGGATCCCTTTTGCATGCAGAGGGATGTAGTTGCCATCTCAAAAAGAAAATCAGAATTAAACAAATCTTGTTGTTTAATAAGTAGTAGGGACTGCTACATATGACTGCAGAGATTATTGGAGCAATCCAACTAAAATCACAGGATTTAAAATTCCATGGATTTTGATGATAGAAGTTTCAATACATATAAACTTTTATTTGGAATCACCATCCTTTCAGTGTTGACTTTTGTCTAGATTTATGTGAAAATAAAAACACTTAAGATAGTTACACTACTGTGGTAGTCACAGAGTATTTTGAGATATTGAAATTGAGAAATTGAAATATATAATTAAAAAAGCTTTAAAAATACATTTTCTATGAAGGTTTCCACATGCCATGAGAGTAAATTGTGCAGTAAATAAGTAAATTGTATTCTAAAGCACAAGTTTACTTTAAAGCAAACAAAAGTATTACTATAATGCTTTATTGTAGCCTTTTCCGAATATGTGGGATAGCATCTTCCAAAATTTCCAGAGTAATCAGGGCAGCTATCATGCTGTCTAAGAATTAAATACCAGGTTAGTAGTACAGTATATCTACAGTTTATCAAGATGGAGAAGAATGTTTTACATTGAGTAAGATTTTTTTCCCAACTCAAAACTTTTTAATTGATTTCTAAAAGCACTCTAACAATCTGCCCCACTCCTGGTTTACACAAGAAAGACTAAGCAGCCACTCTAAATAAACATAAACTGCTCCTTCAATACTTTCCCTAATAATTACATTGCCCCAACTTCAACCAGTAAAGAAAAATAAAGGCTGATCTCAGAAACTTTGTTGGTCAGATCTGATTTGCACTTGAAGGGGACCCATTCAGGGAATGCCAGTATAAGGAAAATGAAAGAGGATCCTGAAAGAATGCAGTGGCGAGCCATTTCCATATTGCTGTTAAGAAACTATATGGATTTGGTCCTAAAATTATGGGGGTGACTTGGAGTTGGCTAACCATTTTAATTAAAATAATAAGAGAATGTTGGGATTGCCTTTGCTAAGCAATGCCATCATGTGATTTGCACTTTAGAATTGCATTACTTAGTGACATAAATTCTGGTCCCAGTTACCATTGCCAAAGGGGGTCCTTTTTCAATAACTTTCAGATTTGGTTTTGGGTATACTTTTGTAAAAGAATCATATATCAGATTGATTTCAGATTTCTTCATAGTTATAAATTCACAGCTAATAGTCACAATGGCACTTTCCTTTTCATACGTTCTGAACACTTCAGGCTGAGGAGTGGCAGTTGGAAAACAGTGTTTTCCCCTAGCTTTGAGTTTGTTCTTCCTACTGATCAACTATTCTCCAGCACTGGAGATGGAGGATCCACCCATGGGTAGTAGACTGTATTCCTGCCCAATCAGATTAAGTCAGCCAAAGTTGCCACGCCCGTCCTGGACCCTAGAATCCAGTCTTGACTTAATCTTGCCCATGGACGGACGTGTAACTCTGGCTCTTAGGCAGGTATAGTCTGGACTTTGGGTGAATCCTCCACCTTTT
>NW_015386397.1:1745541-1760825 GCF_001527695.2 Protobothrops mucrosquamatus
TAGCTTAGTTTCTGAGCCAGTACGTCCTATGTCAGTCAATGGCTTCGCTCGCGTCAAGACTGGATTCTAGGGTCCAGGACGGGCGTGGCAACTTTGGCTGACTTAATCTGATTGGGCAGGAATACAGTCTACTACCCATGGGTGGATCCTCCATCTCCGTGCTGAGAAAAGGCGTTCAGGTAAGACAACGCCCCTTCTGTAACATAATCTGCCGGAGTAGATGGATTTTTGATTTGATCAGAGATAGTATTTTTTTTCTTTATATATTAAAAAATGAATTAGCTTTTAATTTGTGAATCTGTGCACTGTTTAATTTCAGTCTTCCATTACTGGAGCCTGGGTTTTGTTCTTTCTTGGGGACCATCAGATGGTACGCCAGCTCAGAAAGGCATGGGACTAGTGATAAATGTTAACTTGCTGCATTCTGCTGGCTATCACTTGAGAAGCTGCTAATAGAGAAGAATTTTAAGATATGCACATCCACATCTGGTCAATCATTTGGGAGATTTGGCCCAAACTAGCATAAAATTGAATTTTCATTTATCTGCACGTATGATAGTTTACCACTTAGATTCATACAACATTCTAAATCCAGGATTGCAGCAGAAATTTGTATATTCTCTGTATGCTCTACTCATGCAGACTATATTATGGCTTAAATTGAAAGGCTTCTTCACACAAATTGCTAAATAGGTAGATCCCCACAACACATTGAACCATAAATTACATGAACCCATTTTGCCTAACCTAGTGCATTATGTGAACCAATCCCCTATTTATTAGTGACCATTGAGGGTAGGGTATAGAAGACTTGATAGATCTTTTGTGGGAGAGGCAGAGAGGGATTATAGCAAACTGAATATATTGTTATAAAACCCTATAAAATAGGGTTTCTGTGGTGTCTCTGAGTTTTGCTCAATGTTGTACGAATGTGTATATTTATTTCATATACTGTCTTGAAGTGGTTGATAATCTCTCTTCATTTCAGTGTGGTGAACTTGCATATAGACAATGGTTCGGAGAGTGGGTAGGAAAACTCAAACTTTTCCTATGTGTTGCTGGGTTCTCTTACAAAAAAGTCTGTATTGTTCTGGAATTTGTTTTTTTTATTATTCAGTTCTTCTAGATTTTTTGCTGCTATTATCAGTATATTTATAAAGAGCATGGGCTTTTATGCTTCCTTGCAGGTGAGTGTAGTACAGGACTCTGTCAATATCTCCGGCCAGAATTCCATGAACATGGTGAAGGTACCTGAATGCCGCTTGGCTGATGAGTTGGGAGGCCTTTGGGAAAACTCTCGCTTCACAGACTGTTCCTTGTGTGTAGCAGGCCAGGAGTTTCAAGCTCACAAAGCCATATTAGCAGGTTAGTATTGACACAATTTGTTGTAGTGGTTAAGGCATCAGGCTAGAAACCATGAGAGTGTGAGTTCTAGTCCCACCTTGGCCAGAAAGCCAAGTGGGTGACCTTGGCCCAGTCACTTTCTTAACCCTAAGTAGGAGGCAATGGCAAATCGCTTCTGAAAAACTTTGCCAAGAAAACTGCAGGGACTTGTCCAGCAGTCTCTGAGAATCGGATATAGTTGAACAGAAGAAAAAAATATTGACAGATGCAAAAGGTAACAGGATGACAGATTAGTGGCAAGCTGAATGCTTGGACTTGTACCTTATAGCCTTTTCCAAGTCATCCTTCTTTTAGGATCTGCATATTCTCCCCCTCCCCACAAAACTCCATTCTTTTGGCTGCCATGCACACTGTCTTGCTGGGTGGCAAACACCTTCAGAATTGCATGGCTCTGGGGCTGCTTGTCACTCTGTGGCTCAGGGTCTTTGGCACACCTCAGCTCTGGGGCTGTAACCTGAACTGCAGCAAAGCCATAGCCAGTTTGACCTATCCAAGGAGTATAGTAGAAAGCCCCAGCCCCAAATGCCTTTGAGTAGCGTGCTATCTTGCATCCGCTGCCCCATCACCATCTTTTTTCCTCCCATATCTGGCCTAGCCCTTTGCGAGGCGGCTGTTGGCCACATGAAGCCTTCCAGGACTCGTAAAGAAACTACTTTTCGTGACCACAGGGTGAAAGCCTCATGTGTCCAGCACTTGTTTCGCAAAAGGCCAGGCCAGGCGTGCTTGGTCAGCAGCAGGAGAAGGAAAGCAGCAAAGTCCAGCTGAAGATGGAAGAGTGCAGACTACAGGGAGCACGGAGTGCAGGGACTACAGATAGGAGGGAAGTGGGAGTTGAAGTGCCTCTATAGTCATAAGTGTGGTCAAGCTGCCAAGTACTCAGATTTTGATCATGTGATCACACATGCACTTCAGTTTTATGGACAGGCCATAAGTACCATTTGTTTAGTGCTTACATAACTTCAAACAATCATTGAATGAATGGTCATAAGCTGAAGACTACATGCATTTTAAATTCTTCTGAAATTTCACAGATCAAAAGATTAAGGTTTTGTCATTATTGGAGAAAGATTTCTAGGTTCTGTATAGAGTTTGTTCCTGTTGCTGCAAAATAAGAATGGATTTTGAAAGATGGGTGCTCCAGATTGCATATTTTATATAGATTGCAGAATCCATCTCTATCTGGTACAGCAGGGGTCCCAATCCCCAGGCCACGGCCCACTACCAGGCCATGGGGCTATTTGGAATTGGGCCGCGTGAGTGGCTGGCTGTAGCGTGTGTGTGCACACGTGCAGCTCAACTTGCATGAGCAACTGGCCAATGGGCACTCAATTCAACTTGCAAAAGCATCAGACCAGTGGGCACTCTCACATGTACATTGGCCCGCTGCTCACGCAGCTCAGTTCCCCTCTCCCCCCCCTAAACTGGGCTGTCAAGCCACAAAGGTCGGGGACCTCTGTGGTACAGTATATATGGATGCTTATTGTGTTTGATTATTTCTTAATTTAGTACAAATCACACAAAGCCTTTATATTCTGTGGTGATAAGCACACAACAACACAAAGCCATGGCAAAGGACCTCTAGTGTAAGAAGAAATGGAATTGAGAAAATCTGAAAATTGAATTAGCTGCATTCCAGAGTTTCTTTTATCTCTTTGCATAGGAGGGAATAAATTGCTGGGAAAGCATATGCATATTCCCTTGGGCAAAAATTTTGATTTGATTCTCTTGCGAGTATACAATTTATTTTTTACTTGTCCCTTTTATACATTACTTGAATTTGCAAGTCCTGATGGTATATATCAGTTCCTCTCTAAAAAGAAAGTATTTGTTTCACATTTTTAAAATGGTATTTTTTTCCCATTTTTCCTTATGCCAATCCACCATGCATACAGCCCGTTCTCCAGTTTTCAGTGCAATGTTTGAACATGAGATGGAAGAGAGTAAAAAGGTAAGCCATGGAGAAGAGCTGCCCAGACAGGAAGATACTGTGGAGACAAACATTAGCTAATAACTGAAAAGTATTGCAGACTTTTGACCTCAACCCACAAAGGTCCTGCTCAGACAAGTGATGCTCAATGAAATATAGTCTTGTTAATGTGTCAAGGTTGACAAGGCATTTTGCTCTGGGAACAGAGAAGAGATATTGCAGCTTGGATAGTTAGTTTTCTACAGTGGGTTGGCAAGAGAACCATCATTGCCCATGCAAACAAACTGTCAGTGTTATTCAGCAATTGATTTTAAGTTCTTTATTTCCAGCAATTAGATCTGAAGCACTGGATACTAATCTGAGATTGTAGTCTTGGTGAAACTGAATAGAGTCAAGAGTCCAAATAAATATATAAATGTTTCACCTTTACTTGTTATATATAGGATATGGTAGAGGCAAGCACATTATAATTTATGGTGTAAACTCTTGAGAAAATTGAGAAAGAAAAAATGTAAGTAATTCTTTAAAATAGCAACTAAATAAAATAACACACTGAAAATGTATTTTATTTATTTATTTATTAAATTTATATGCTGCTCATCTCCCTTTCCAAAGTGATTTTGGGGGAAAAAACTGATCTTCTGCTTAGAACAGGGGTCCTCATCCTTGGCAACTTTAAGACTTGTGGACTTCAACTCCCAGAATTCCTCAGCCAACAAAGGAATTCTGGCTGAGGAATTCTGGGAGTTGAAGTCTACAAATCTTAAAGTTGCCAAGGTTGAGGACCCCTGGCTTAGAATGATTCTATAACATTGCTAGTGATTTCTTTTATTACAGGTAGACTTGGAGGAAAAAACAGACTAAGGAGGAAGTTGTAGTTTGTCTTCTTACAGAGCTAGAAGGGATTCATGAAACCTAAACTATGTTTGCATATAATTTACAGCAGGCCATATAAATACTGGCCCTTAAACCTTGAGTCTGGCACATAGAAACATTCCAAAATTTGCCATCAAATTCATTTTTCCCTAGTGATTTAATGAGAAAAGTATTAAATATTTTTACACTCAAATTAACAAATGACCTGGATGACTTCGAATCTCCATAGACTGCTCAAATTAACAGTTATTTTGACTTTTAATAAGATATAAATAAAAATCAAATTTAACCTGTTTTCTTTGCCATTCACCTAAAGTCAGGTGCAGCCATCAGCCTGAAAGGTTTGAGAAGCCAAGAGTCACTATATAAGATGAGAAGCAATATAAATACAAATAAACAGGTTTGCACCCCTGTTTACAGAGAGTTATTCCTGCTGAAAGAGAGATTAGGCTAGGAAAGGTTTCTGTTGCTTCAGAAGAATAATCTTCCTCTTTTCTCTGGTGCAGAATCGAGTAGAAATCAATGATGTGGAACCTGAAGTTTTTAAAGAAATGATGTGCTTCATTTATACCGGGAAGGCACCTAATCTCGACAAAATGGCTGACGATCTGCTTGCAGCTGCTGACAAGGTAAAAGGGAACCTTGTAAAAAAACAAAAATTGGGAGAAGCTAGAATAGAGATGATGTCAACATATTTTTGTATTACCCATCTTAACTCTTGTTTTGTATTTCCTCACATTCTTGAATAGTTATGTCTTAAGTTTTTATCTTTTGGAACCCAATATTAGAAGCTGAGCCCTATTGAAGTAGAATGTAGCAAATCCATAAGTCTATTGTCAGAGAGGATAGCATAGGCAGAGGAGACCTGTCAGGATAAAAAACATAACAAATTTCCATCGCAGCACATTCTAATCCCAAATCATGTACTAGTTTGCAACCACTTACCATTGTTTTACATATTTTAATAGTCTGATGTTAAGATTAAATTGGTGGATATTGGTGAAACCAAGTTATATTTCTCTTTCTTTATACATACTTCAGTGAATAACTTAAAATTGTTCTGATCAAATTCCACGTTGGCCATCTGTCTCCAATCTAATATTCTCCCTGAATTTCCAGGTTCTATACTTAATTGTATCCCAGCACATCAGGAAGTAGCTAGGCTGCAGGTATGGTGCTAGAAGTAGAAACATGATGGGGACATAGCTAAGAAGGATGCGTTTCCAGAAGCATGAATTATTTGTCTCGCTTTTATCCAGTAAACAGTAAAAAAAAACAAACCTTGAGATCTAAGCCATATTTTTCTCCCCTCCTTCCGCCGCGCCCTCAAGACTTGGCTGTTTCAGCAGGCAGGACTGGCCTAGGGGGTATTTTAATTGGTTTTAACAAAATTTTAATAGAGCGGCCAATTCAAATATTTATTTTTAATTATTTTAGATTTGTATTTGGTATTTATGTGGGATTGTTTTAAACTGGCTGTAAGCCGCCCTGAGTCCTCCGGGAGAAGGGCGGGGTATAAATGAAATAAATAAATAAATAAATAAATAAATTTTTAAGGGAAGAAAGCACACATGAATTTTAAATAGAATATGGCACTTGAGGTGTTAACTTTTTTAAGTAAAAAAAAAGTCCCTTAAAAATTGAAATATTCTTTGTCTTTTACATAGAACATCTTTTCCCACCGTTCATCCATTTGTACTTACACAGCAAAAACCTACCTTGATTTTCCAGCACGGTTGAGTAATAAATACGTTTAACACCCACTTAGCTTTAGCAACACTTACATAACCCCAGTAAAGAGGGGGTACTGAGGGGGGCTTTAATTGTTGAAGAGGATTTGTGACTTTTTATATAGTTCCTTTTTCTAAACATCTCTGGGTGTCGTTTTAAAAACAGAAAGCAAAACCTTTTATGGCAGCACATAAAACCTCTTAATACTTGCCCAAGAGGTTAGGGAACAGTTTGTTCTTTCTGCCTCCAATCTCTTGGGAAAATTACGTAATTATTCTATAAACAAAATGCAATGCCTATTTGAAACTCCAGAGACCTGCCATTGGGCTCTTGGGTGAAGATGTGATTAGAGAGTTCAATTTGTCTTTCCAATGTTTATGAGGAGAATGGGAAGAGATGCTGAGATGCTGTGGTACCTAAAGAACTAATATAGGTTCACATGCAAGCATGCATATTTCCTGTGCTCAGATCTTCAAAGTTCAGCAGTGAAAATAAATTCTGCAAATTAATTAGTGTATTTTTTAAATTCTAGTTCTGGGACTGAGGGTTGACCCCAATTTGAATATTTTTTGGCTAAACAGAAGCAAAGCAATGTGAAGGAAGAAGTGTAGCACTGTTCCTGTTTTTAATTTGTTGGCATTTATTAAGCAATAGGATTTCTCATTCTTTGTGAAGAACATTGACTGATACCCAGCATCCATGTATTTATTTATTTATTTATTTATTATTTTAATTTGTATACCGCCCTTCTCCCATAGGACTCAGGGCGGTTCACAGCATATTAAAAACAAATAATATACCCAAAATACAGAAAATACACAATACAAAAATACAAAAGAATAAACCCTGATAAAAGCCGAATTAAAACCAAATATTCCCAGCTGTGTTTCCGATTAAAANTGTATACCGCACTTCTCCCATAGGACTCAGGGCGGTTCACAGCATATTAAAAACAAATAATATACCCAAAATACAGAAAATACACAATACAAAAATACAAAAGAATAAACCCTGATAAAAGCCGAATTAAAACCAAATATTCCCAGCTGTGTTTCCGATTAAAATACTTTTAAAATTATCCCTACCTAAAATCCTCCCTAGGTCAGGCCTGCTTGCTGGAAAAGCCATGTCTTGAGGGCGCGTATGATTGTGCATGTGTTAGTTCTTAAAGATTTCTATTATATAATGTGGGATGGGATTAGATCCAAAATGGATGTTTACTGAAGTCCTATTTAAATCCACAGAAACTTACACTAGTTATATTGTAAGCATGATTATCCAACTCACTATGCTTTGTGGGGCTGTGTTCTGATGATGTTTCATGTTACCAGAAAGTTATGAAGAACTTGACATGCGTGTTTAAATAGTCCAATTTTCTGGTATCTTTTGTAGTATGCTTTGGAACGTTTGAAAGTGATGTGTGAGGATGCTTTGTGCAGCAATTTGTCAGTGGAGAATGCAGCAGAGATCCTAATTCTGGCTGATCTACACAGTGCTGACCAGCTAAAAACTCAGGCAGTTGACTTCATAAACTAGTAAGTGGGCTTTCTTTTTTGTCTCTAGTGAATTAAATCTAGTAAGGACAATCTTCAAAGCAATGTTTGGCATTTTACTTAAGTTATGATGGGCGGAGCGATGGCTCAGCGGTTATGACACTGGGCTTGTCAGCTGGAAAGCTGATAGCCTGGTTTCAGAACCCAAGCGCCGCATGATGGGGTGAGCTCCTGTTCTCGTCCTACCTCCTGCCAACCTAGCAGTTCGAAAGCATGTAAATGCGAGTAGATAAATAGGTACCGCTTTGGTGGGAAAGGTTACTGCAGGCCTCATGATGACGGAAGTGTCTCAGACAACGCAGGCTCCCTTGGCTGAGTATCAGAGATGAGCACCGCCCCCTTGAGTCAATCACGACTGGACAGGGGAAACCTTTAAGCTTTTTTTTAAAGTTAGGATATCTTTCCAGAGTCTGCACCCATAGAATTCTCTTATTTTTCTCAGCATAGCAGAGTTGAGTGGGGATGATGAAATCTGCATTCAGATCCTCTGCAGGATACCAGGGGAAAGGGTTGTGTCTAAGAGTAGCTAAAATGTTCTCTGTCAAGATTTGTTCCTATCCTAAAATGTTGTCATCAACTCTGGAGAGATGGAAAATAGCCAGCAGCTGTTCGAATGGTTGTTCTTCTCTTGAATAAATAAATTCTTACTACAGCATTCCTCAAGATGGTTCTGTCCAGTTGTGTTAGAGCTGCAGCTCTCAGGATTTATCATCCAACAGCTTTACTGCACATATAGATGAAGCTCCTTTTTGGAAAGGGAATTTACTCAACTGTTTTTGCCAAGAAAGTTGGTAGCGGCAGTAATACTAATTCTCCTTTATTCCATTTACCTGGGATTATTTGTCTTTTTGGTTTACCTTGTTTTATTGTATGCCAGAGTCACAAATATTTGAGTTGATGGCCATAAAAATGTAATAAATAAATAAATATGCCTCAAAATAGTCCTGCAGGAATAGAGACATCTTTATTAAAGAATAATGTCCAAAGGTGCGTAATGAAAAATAGTTTCTTGTGTCGAGAGACATTTTCAGATAGATAATATTTAGCTGAGATATAGTTGATTTTCATTAATATTTTTTAATCTGGTAATCTTGAATTCTTGATTATTATTTTCAGCCATGCTTCTGATGTCATGGAGACTGCAGGCTGGAAGTCGATGGTAGTATCTCACCCTCATTTGGTAGCAGAGGCATATCGTTCACTGGCCTCTGCACAGTGCCCCTTTCTGGGACCCCCACGCAAACGGCTGAAGCAATCCTAAGGCTGGGTCCCCCACTACACAACACTCTGTCTGTTTTTTTCGTAAAAAAAATTGAAGTAGCAACAGAAGCAGTTGCTTCTCCAAACTTGACCACCAGGTAGATGATGTAACCTGTGGAGCTTTTTACTTTGTTTTGGGTGGGTCAGGGTGGGTTGGGAGGAAGAGTGTTTTGGGACATGCAGACTTCTGAAAACAGTACCAAGTCAACTTTGGGGCAAATAGGGGAGGGATAAGCTTTGGGTAAAGGGGACTATTCAACCTTCTGTTGCTGCATTTTCTGTGTATTTTCCTTTGAATGGTTGAGTCAAGAACTTAAAAGTTGACCAGACATACAATTCCACAATCTTTAATGGAATTTAAAGTGAAAAAACCAAGAGGCTTCTTCATCTGACAGCACAGAAGAAATTGGCATGCTTGGAGCAAAGAAGACATTTTCCTTTGTTTAGGAAATCAACTGGGGAATGGGGGAAATGAGTTGGCCGTGGCAAACCAAATCCCTTGAAAGGAAGCATCAGTGAAAGATTTTTGAAACAAGGACAGACCTTCCAACCCTACTGAGATTTCTGCATTTACCGTCCAGCCATGATGAGACGATTGCTGTGTCTTATACATGAATTGGGATGGGGAAAAAAGAAGCAAATGAATAAATCTTGTCAAAATGACAGCTTCTTAAAAGTTCTGATGGAGGGACTGTTCCAGGATACACTTTCTGGAAGACAGGGGTAGGATGGAAACAGCCATTATCAGCTTTCAGGAACGATTGGAGTTCCTCTTCACTTGGAATGGAATATCCAAGAACAATGGTTAATTGTTTAGATATTGTGGGAGTTTTGTTCTCTTTTCCTTGCTTCATTTTTTTTGTTCTCAACTCCGGTGAATCCTTCTCCATGCCCAATTTTTATTTTTTTTTTAAAAGAAATTTAATTGTTCATGAATTAACCTTGTGTCAAAGGTTTCTTGTTCTGAGTTGCTAAAAACAAGTGTTTGTATTCATCTACTGGTTTGTAGAAATTTTGGTCCTGTTTCATTTTAAGCCCATTTTCTGTTACAGTTAAAATGTTCCAAAATTGTGGTAAAGCTCTTTTTCTCCTTTTGAGTTTTTTTTTTTCAGGGAGGGGAAGGCGGGGGGGGGAGGAGGATAATTACTCTTTTGTACTGTGTGTTGCTATGTCTTGTTTTCATGGGTTTCCTTTTATTTTATTTTTAAAAAAACAACATTTTCTCCAAGTTCAGATTTAGTTTTATGTGTCTGTTTTATTGATGCAAATATTGAACCCAGGGATGATAGTAGCAGATGCTAAGGCATTGGTTTAATACTTTGGTAAGATCTTGCTCTGAGGGTTGCCCTCTCCAGAGTCATGAAGGCTGGTATTAGTTCAACAGTATTTTTTTTTTTTTGGTCTTTTTGTCTTTTTCCTTTTCTACAAAGGAAATTGGCTCAAGAGATAAGTACCTGAATCTCTCAGCTTATTGGATAACAACTACATACCACTTGGGACAGATGGAGTCTGTCCCATGTGATCCTCATTTTATCTCTAAGCCTGAGGAAAAAAATCCCTAAAGAAAAGCAGAAAGGTAATATGGTATGGCGGAACATTCCCCCCAATTAATTACTATAACAATTTACTCTGCTGATAAGCATAAGATTTGCATTTTAGACAATGGTAGTTCAGTTGATGCATTGCTTTTTTGGACATGTCCTCGAAATCCTTTGCCTAATGTTGCTTTGCCTCACTAGAGCAATGAAGTAAAGGTAAAATATCCCTCCGATACAGAGATGGTTTCTGGGAGATTTTTTTCTTTTTCTTTTTTTTTCCAGCCTACTGCACAATCTTTGGCTTTGTGATGGTCTTCCATGCAAATACCAGATTTAATGTACCTAGCTTTCCAGCCAGATACTGCTACCTAGTTGGCACAGCAGTGAGGAGAGGACCTGGACAGAACTTTTAAAGTTGTTCCTTTTTTAGGGCCTCATTTATTTTTCCCATTTGATGTCCCAGCTCACCAACTTCAGTTTTCAGTCTTCCTTTTCAACCTGATTAAACTTTTTATAGCTTGTGAACAATCTTTGCTTTCACTATACTCTCTAATTTAAAGTCTTTTGGTCCGAAATAATCTGTGTACAAGATATTTTGTACAAAATTTTGAATTTCCCTTTTTATTTTACCAGTGGCTTTGTTTTAAGTTTTAAGTCTTCCCTTGACTTTGCTTTTAGAAAATGTTCGTTTCCTTTGAGAAGCTGTGGCTGCCTTATAAAATGGAGTAGGGGGTAACGCTAGTGAAAGTGGAGCCCAGCGTTCTGACATCTTTAAGGTTCAGATAAATGGGACAGTCCTTCAGGTAGAACTGTTTCAATTTTAAGCTGCCTTAATAGAGAACTGTGCCAGTTAATGGTCCTATATCTGGCAGAAGTTTTCCAGAAGGAGAAAGCAGGACTGTTAATCATGAAGCAGAGCAAGCCAGAAAGGAAGTCAATGAGCAAGTGATTTGTATACTAACAAGCAGAAGTATAGAGAGAAAGGAAATTCTCGAGTCAGAAAATATCAAGAAAGAAGAGCAGTTTGAGCTTAACTTAGAATGGAACTGGTAGCCCATGCCGGAAACAGGAGTGAACTGATCATCCTTATTATCCATAGTTCTATACTGTTTACTCTTTCTCAGCAAAACAATTGATTCAAAAATGACACATATGTGATGGTGACTCAGGTGGGGATTTTCAACTTCTTCTGCACAACATTAAAAAAAGATGCCTAAAGTAATTGTCACATGTATGACAGGCTGATCAACACACACTCAGCACAAATGCCTTTAAAAAACTGACTTTAATAGCTAAAACATTATTTTTACTGGCATCTTTCTAAATAGAATTAACCTTGTTAGCATTTTAAGGAATAGTTAATAGCTTCTGTGTGTTGTGAGACAGAGCCCTCCCTCCCATGTCGATTAGAGCTGAAAGGAATTGAAGTGCAGCAACTTATGGAGAGAAGAGGAGGGCCACTTGTGGAGGACAGATTGTGTATCTTTGGCTAACATTTTAGACTGCAACTATGGATCTTCCATTCTAAGAGACAGATTAACATGGAATCATTGACCTTGGAGAAAAAAAGGAAACTTTAAATTTGCTTGAAGCCTTTAGGCTTACACTATTCGTGTTCAGTAAAATTCCAATAAACCCAATTTCCGTGCTTAAGCAGCATTTTGAATAAGAAAGTAAGATCACATCTGCTTCTCTAGGTATGAATAAAAGAGTTGCTGTAATTACTCCAAAAAAAGAAGCTGGGTTGTTTACCAAAAGGTTTGCTGTTACTTGACAAAGATTTCATCCCCATTGGATTTTCAAGAGCAGCTATAACTGCTCAGGGAGTCTCTTGCCTCAGCTTCTACTTGGAAGATGCAGACATTCTTGCAAGAAGTTAAACGGACTTTGACATCACCAGCCTTGCCTTCTCTTCAGGGAGGCATTTGACTGGAAAGTGAGGCTGGTTTTGGCAATCACCTTCCTGGGGGAGCGATAGGCTCCGGGGCAAGAAAGGCAACCTCTTTGGGGACCTGTGTGGCCTTTTCGTTCCCAGAGGAAAGAAGATCGAGAATGCGCATCCTCAGTAGCTTAGGAGACTTCTACCAAGCAAGGAAGGGAAATCTTATTTCTGTGACTTCAAGGGAAGAGACACAATCAGGGAGAGTGATTGAGCTCACCACGGTTCATTTAATAGAGGTGTAGGATCCTGGGATAATAGAAGTATAATTAGTATAGGAAATAGCTAATCCATATTTGTTTGAATCCATATTTGTTTCTCTAACATGTCCATTTCTCAATTAAAAAAAGCTAAGATAATTTTAGGCAAAGATTTGATGACAATTCAAAACAGGAGGGAGGAATTCTACCAAACATGTTCACCGATTCATTAATGCCACTTATTTCTGTTCTGGCAGGAGCTTATCTATAAAGAAAAAGTGTAAATGGATAAAATCAGGGAAAGGGAAAAATATAATGATAGGCTTCCAAGCTTCTTATTTTCCCATATCCAAAAAATGCCCTATGTCATAAAATGCTCAAATTGCAAGCCAGAATAATGTGTTGGTTTTCTCAGTTCTACTGTAGCCTAACTAGTAGCCTTTTGTCCTATCCATTATGACTATTTCTCATACTTAGAAAATTGTCATATTCATAAAATTAATAACAAAATAGGAAGTAAAGCAGAGAAAGCTTAAGTCTGATGCTATTTTAGCTCTCTCATGCTGATTCTTTGCTCTGTTCTGAACTCCATCTTTTCTGTTAATTCACAGCATGAGATGTTTCTGTGTTCTAACCAGGAATAAGACTTGATGGGGGGTGCATTGTGCAAATACCAGGAGAAAATACATGTAGCAACAAACACTGAATTGGAGGAGGCATCATTTAGAGTTACATTTTTAGTAAACAAAATAAGCAACAAAGCTGTGTCCTGGTTAATAATCCCAAGTCAATCACAATAAAACAACAATCTGGTAGAATATTCCTTATGAAGTAGAATGTTTCTTATGAATGCTGTACTTTAGATGCTAAGATTATAACACACAATGAAGACAAAAGCACGACTGCTCAGGAGAGGGAGGAAGGTCCAATCAGAGCAGTCGTGACAATAGAGCCAATTAGGTTAGGAGATGGTAGACTCATTTTCAAGCAGAGAGTGGTCATCATCTGTTACTAATGCTAGATAGAGAATGAGATTCTGTGATCTAAATGGCTTATTCCAGCTATATGATTCTGAGGGAACATACAGAAAAATAAGAGCTGAAATTGCCTACTACTCAAGTGGCACATACAAAAAGATTACTACTGATGAAGATACACTGATTTCAGAGTGTGTTTAGGCTTTTGAGATGTTCCATTTTGCTTGGACCTATGGTCTATCTGGCCCATAAATATCTATAAGAAATTTACCACAGGGAAAGTCTTGCTTGTTTTTTGCTTATTGTAAAATTACGGGAACCTGGTATGCATTGTTCTCTTCAAATGCTTCCCCCCCCCAGAACTGTCAGAAGTCTAGCTGTTGAAGAATAAAGTTAAATATTAAGAGATATTCAGCACTTTTAAGGAGTGCAAATAATATTTTAAGCATTGCAGAGACTAGTACACCTGTTCTATAAAACCCCAGACAAAATGGCAAAAACTGGACTGGTTTTTCTAAAAGATGTTCCAGATTTAAGGCACCTGTTAACAATTCTCAAAACATGGGGAAAAAACATAGAAAATAGCGAACAGGATGTTGGAGACTAAGAATTCTCCAGAGTTATGCCATCATATCATCAGAACAAGAGCATAATTTATATTTATATATAATTGTGCTTATATTTGATATATAGAATGTCCTAATGTTCTTAGATTTGTGGTTTATACTACGACTGTTATTAGGAAAGAAATAGAAAATCACTCAAGGCTGACAGTAGCTTTAATATTGACCAAAGTGCACCAAATCAGTATCACCCAGACTTCAGTAAAAATAACATAATTGGAACTTTTCCAAGAAGCTTAATCATGTTTATAACCATCTTTAAAGTTGTATTTTCTAAGGATCGAATGTTATTCATTTTAGCTATGAACCAGATCATGGGATACTAAGAACTTAATGTGGCTCTGTGGTTCAATTCTAGTATCAGATGAAGATGTATTTTCATAAAGGACAAATTTTGAGAAGTTGTATACTATATTACTATTATGGCAGATGTTTTAGGTCTTAAGTATTAAAATACATAGATACTGTATGCTATTACTGGGAAATGATATGAAGATATGACTTAGATCACATTCTATATATTTATTTATACTCCGTTTCTATTCAATCCATAATCAAACTTCCCTAAATGGTATGGAGAATGTCAAAAAGCAACCCAAGAATATACAAATAGCCAAAAGCAAAATAAATATACCAAAACAGTAACATGTCTCAATCAGTGCAAACTGGCATTACACTTGTGCAGCATCAAAGCTTTTTATTAGATCTTTGACAAATAAAAATCTCTGGGATCAAAGTCTTTGGGGGGAAAAAACTAGAGCGTTGTCACAGAGAAAGGTAAGGCCCTCCTCTCATTTCCATTGTATTTCAGTTGGTAAGGTCATCTGGAAGGTGGCATTTGATGATTTGAACTTAGAAACATGCAGTGATAAGTAACTCTTAACTCCTGGTAAAGTGATCTTAGGATGTTACATCTGTAGAGTGCAACCTCCTCAAACTTGATGCCTTCCATCCCATGTTGATTTTCATCCCTCTTCAATCAATCGGGAAAGAGCAGCCCCACCTGTCTGCTGATCTAGCATGTTAGATATCGTAGTATCATGAATGGGAGGTTTAAGGCAGGGGGACAGAGGTCGACTCCTAGGCCCCTAGCTTGTGGGGTGCCTCAGGGGTCGGTCCTCTCCCCCCTTTTGTTCAATATTTATGTAAAGCCGCTGGGGGAGATCATTCGTGGCTTTGGGGTGGATTTCCATCAGTACGCTGATGATACGCAGCTGTACATTTCCACCCCAGGCCACCCCAACGATGCCCTTGAC
>NW_015386397.1:1761175-1880220 GCF_001527695.2 Protobothrops mucrosquamatus
AAGTATTTTAATCGGAAACACAGCTGGGAATATTTGGTTTTAATTCGGCTTTTATCAGGGTTTATTCTTTTGTATTTTTGTATTGTGTATTTTCTGTATTTTGGGTATATTATTTGTTTTTAATATGCTGTGAACCGCCCTGAGTCCTATGGGAGAAGGGCGGTATACAAATTAAAATAATAAATAAATAAATAAATAAGGATAAGGCCAGTTCAGCCTAATCTCTCCCTTTCTCCATGAGATAATAGGAAGCTAACATTTCCTATATTCTCCAGAGATAAAAGAACCATTGTTGAAATATTCATGCTGAACAAACAGAAATCATTCTGATTTTTTTATTCTGCCCTTGAGCTTAAATCTTTCCTTTAAACTAAAATAGATGGAGTAATGGGAAGAGGATATGATTTCACTAGAATACAGACGAACCAGGATGAAAAGATATGCGGTCAAAATTAGAACTTCCATATCCCTGGAGGGATAACATACATACATGCATACATACATGTGTGTGTGTGTGTGAATGTATATGTCTCTCTGTGTAGGTATATGTGTGTGTGTGTGTGTGTATAGAGAGTCTGCCTAGTTCTCAAAGAATTAACACTTTAATATATTATTCAGAAACAAGTTAATTCTTGCAAACTCTTTATTATCTCTAATCACAAAATATCTCATCCTTGAAGTGGCATTACTTTGAGCTTTTGGAGAAAAATGCATTCAAAGTTGGAGAGCTAGAACTGGGAACATCTGTCTGGGCAACTCTATATTTCAGGGAGCTGCTTAGGATCAGTATTTAAGAGAGAAAGGAGGACATGTTCAACAAAGCAAGTAAAAAAGATACTTGAGTTCTTTGAATAATGTCTGTACTCTAATACAGGGCTTTTCAACCAGTGGTACGCGTACCACCTGTGGTACTTTGCCACGTGGCAGGTGGTATGCGACTGCTAGCCAAGTGTATCGGAGGAGGGGAATGAGCTGCAGGGTTCCGCAGAAGCCTCAGGAGCTAGCAAGGCTCCAGCTGATTGGCTCCAGGTGATTGGCACTTCTGGAAGCAACGCAGAACTGGAGGTGAACTGAAGAAAAGGGGGGGGGAGGAAAAGCTATAAAAGGAGGTGGTTTGGGCAGGAAAAGATAAAAAGACAACAGGGAAAAAGAAGGAGAGGTCAGTCAGCAGGAAGGAACAGGACAGAAGAAGCAGCAGCTGTTGCTGGAAAAAAAAGGTCCCTTTGTTCGTTTTCTTCAGCCAGGAGAATGCAATCAGTGCTGATGAAATGAAAAGCTAGCATGTCGGAAAGGAGGTGTGTTTATTTAGTTCTGGATCAGCTGGCAGCTTGATTGGGTTACCATAAGGATTTTTACAGTGTTTTGTAATTCAGAGGCTCCTTTGTGTGCTTTGGTTATTGGAATATTTTAGTCTGTATTTTAGGCTAGCAATGAGTCCAAAGTGTTGACTTCTGTAGGTTTAATCCCTTTAAACAAATGTAGTTTTACCCCCTCATTTTGAGTCTGACTATGGTTTTTAGAAAGTTTTCTTTGAAAATAAACAGGCTTAATTTAAGGTTAAAACTTTTTGCAATTGCCGGAGCCTTTTAGTCTCGGGTTGCAACATTGTGACATGACACGCCTGAGGCAGCTTAATGGGAAAAAAAAACGGGAGTTTATGTGTTTATTTTGTGAACCTTTCTTGCTTTGCACTTGATTCCTGTGTCTTTAAGGGTACAGGGAAGGGATTGGGGGGGGGGTGTTGTCCTGGCTGAGGAATTCTGGGAGTTGAAGTCCACAAGTCTTAAAAGTGCCAAGTTTGAAGATCCCTGAGCTAGCTGGTATGGTGCATATTAATAAACATGGATAAATTCATCCCTTTGTCAGTGCAAAGAGAAAGTGATTCAGCAAAGGAAGAGCCACCAAAGAAATTAAAACTGGTACTTTTTTCCTTACAGTTTGTAATATTTTATTAGGTTATAGAATAAAATAAAAAAGCAAATAGTAGGACACAGTGGGGAGGAAAAGGGGGGAAAGTGAGGGGGAGAAGGGAAAAAGAACAGACTTCTGTTGCAGTAGAAGGAAGCATTAACATTGAACCTCAACTTTTTACTTTTTCATAATATAAACTAGCCATTTCTATAACAACAAATGAATCTAATCAGTAAAATTCAAAATCTCCCTCCTTTTTTTTTAGTCATCACATTTTTGACACCTTGCTAAGTACTGGTGGTACTCAAATACTGTCATGTCCTAAAAGTGGTACAATCTGTGAAAAGATTGAAAAGCCCTGCTGTAATAGATCTGCAACCTAGTTTCCTCTGTGCCTGTGTCACACAGAAAATTCTTTTTTTTTCTATTAATACTGATTAATTAATTTGATAAATTGTTTTACTTTGAGATGTCTCTAAAAAGAGAAGTTACTTGGGGAAAGTTTTCATACATTGTGTGTAGCATTGATGCACTTAGTTATAAGGTGATCTAAGAGCTGTGCAAATACTGTGTTTCACGTTATATAGTCACCTCAGCTCTCTGGTAGTTCATAGGCTCTTTGGCTTTTCATGTTTGAATTAAATATTAAGAGAATACATTTTGAGGCAATTGGACTTTTTCAGATTGAGAAGTATAGGCAAGCAGGCAGGTTTCCAAGTGTTGGAAAGTTGTGTAACAAAGCAGCAGTGCTTGAAGTAGTAGTTCCAGCCATAAATAAGTTCAAGAACATCAGAATAAATTTGAGAGGAGATTCTTATATATCCAAGAATAAGTGAACAATAAAAGCATATTTTGGTAATTTCTGACCCAGTGAATAGCTATGGTGGTGAGGGGTAATGGAGCTGCAGTCCAAACCTCTGGAGCTCATCCCAGCCCTAAAACTACAGAAAAAAGTTCTATAGCCATTACCTTTGATCCATATATGAAATAAATGTTTATCTAATCATCTTGCCCATCATTGTTCTTGGAGCCTCATCAAAAGAGGGCAGTACATCTGTGGATGATGAAGGATAAGTCTTTATGGCCAAAGCAAATTGTCCAGTAGCTCACTGCAACTATTTTGCTATTGCAGAGTTCCTTCAAATGGTTAATCAAAGATATCTTGAAGAGGGATGACTATTTGGTGATAGCATTCCTTATCCTCAAGCTTCATTTATCAACTTGAGAGTGTGGATTTCAGTACCTTTTTAAAAATAAGCAGTAATTGATACAGCTGAAGCCATCTGGCAATGATACGATCAGGGCTGCAGCAAACTGTTCAATTGTCTGCCTTCAAAAGCCAAATTGCAGTTCTCTGTGTATGGCTTGTGTCATGCTAGTGCTACCATGGAGTGGTGTGAGCCAGATGAACAGTTGGGAGAGCTGAATCCCACAACAAAGGGAGTGTTTATTTATGTAAAGCATAAATTACCTCCTTATTTATTTGTTTACCTATCTACCAAACAAACAAGCCACTTGCCATTTGAGCTCCTTGTAAGTCCAAAGATGGCAATAAGCAATGTTCTTTCTATTTATTTGATTGTTTAGGGAAACTCAAGTCACTTTTCTTCCAACTAGTCTACAGTATTCGGTAAAAATAGTTTTCATCTTTTCCAATTCTGCCTAAAGTATGGTTCCCCAAGAGAATATACTGAACTCAGATTTCAGGTTTTCATTTTGTAAAATCGGTACCAAATTAGAATCCAACAAATCTTTATATTACATTTGCAGTTTGTGTTGTCAAAAATATCAACCCTGTGGGTGTCCACAGATTTGATCTTTGGCAGCTCAGAAACAAATATGAATATAAATGGAATCTGAATTTCAATTCTGGTTATTTTTTAAAGCCTGTTTTTTTTTAAAAAAAATCTTATTTTGACAAATATATGGCAGTTTTGTTGGCTAAAGAAAAAGTCTTGAAGTAGAATTTGAATGCAATTATATTTGTGATCTGTAGTATTTTTGGAGGTCTAGCAAAAACACTGGTATCCATGGAACTTTGGAACCTAACATGTATCACTGCCTAAACTTTTATATGCCAGGCTATTTTGGTTGTGTTTTGCAATATATTTCAGTCCCAATGAGCTGTGCAGAGTGTACCAGTATTAACACTGACTAAGTTAATCACATAGGCATATTATGGAAATATAAATTGTCATTCGGCATATAAAAAGCTTACAATATATGGGGTGACGGACTTATAGATCTTCTAAACCTTAAATCCCTGCCTATATCACCAGTAACCGATATGACTTAGAGTCTTAGACAGCTCAGAACTGAATTTCTATAGCAATTGACTAGCCAAAGTTTTAGAATTCTATTTCCCTCCATGCAGTGTCTCAAACAAGGTCAAACCACCATTTTAAAAGTAAGAAATTTAAAATATAGGCATAGGCAAATCAGAAATAAGGAAATAGAAGGATACTACAACAGAGGCTAGACATTGCAAGGGAATTTAAAAAATGTCAAGGTAGTTGCAAAGGTGTGACTGGAGATTAGTTTATTAAAATATACACTCATGGGCCAAACACTGAAGCAACATATGAACAGGAAGGCACTTCATGGGTTTAGTTGTGGTTATCACTTTGAGTTTTTGATCTGCCTCAGACACTCCTTTGAATATTAACGATAGCTGCTTCTTCATTTTTACTCACTCGTTATATTATGCATTTTACTTGTCTTCATAAAAATGTTGCCACAATATGGATTTTTGTTCTTATGGCCAATAGAGATGCTCTTTAAGCTGTCTATTCCAAATGAAATATTTTTTAAGAAATCTTATATTTCTTTTATAGGAAATAATCACACACTTAAGGAGATCCTTATTAGACTGGACTAATGTTTAATTTCATCTAGCATTCTGTTTCTGTGGTTTGCATATTATGCTAAGTAATATGGTGATTTGTTTTGTTTTATTTATAAGACTGTGTACTGCCTCATTTGCAATCATCTCTTGGTGGTTCACAGTCCAATAATATACGCAATAAAAATAAATATTAAGAAATAAATAGTAATAATGCAATAATATTCTATCTTAATAGTAAGTCATATTGTTGTGTTTCTGTAAACAGTATGAGCTTCACTGGATTTCACATTGTGAGTGTGAAATCAACCATCATTTATATGGATCAGCATGATCAAATAACCAGCTGTAGTTTATTTAAAAACTGTGGCTAAAAGTGAAATTAAGTTGTTATGTGGAGCTAGTGCTTCAACTACCCACCTCTGAAAAAGTCCTCCATGAGATTCACAAAAGCAAGATTCTTCTCCCTTTGTCCTCAAGTAACTTGTTCTGTGAAATGAATTGACTAGAAAATGTTGGTTTCTAAAAAGACTCAGACTTGGCTTTTTAACCATTTTTTTTCTGCCGAATCTAATATCTTTTTAAAACAATCTAATCTTCTTCCTGAGTGGCAATGAATTCCATAAATGAATGTTAGATTGTGTTAAATTCCTTTTCTGTCTTGCACCTACCGCCCATCAATTTCTATCACTAATGAGTTCTAGTGCGATGGGAGAGGGGTAAGCAGAAAAGAAATGACTCTCTCCACCCCATGCATACCTTTATAAAAAAAACCATATCTATGCATATGAGTTCTTAACTCAGAGGCCTTTGGTTTCTTCTTTGCCATTAAAATGAAAAAGTTGTCCATTGCCTCCTTGAGGCAAACAATAAATGTGGACAGCAAACTTCAAACCCCAGAAGCTTTGTGGATTGTTTCCAACTATCAGTCTAACAGTGAACCAACCATTATTGACTAAAGAGATCTTTCACTCCATCTCCCTCGGGCTTTAAATTATTATTGGTGGTGGATTCTGCCAAGATATTCTCATTTTATTGTGAGAGATTATTTTATTTTTTTTCCTTTCAGCAGTTTGTTCTCACCTTATGAAAGACAACAGCTTGTCTGTTCACAAGCAAAACAACGAACCAAGCAGAGGGAGCTGCTGTTTTTTGAAAATGCCTCAGCTTTTGCCTTATGCTTTAAAAGCCAACCCTATTTCATTTGTCTGAATCTACAAATAGAAAATGCTGTTGTCTTCTTTTGTTTCTTTTTTTTTTTCAAAAGAAAATTGTTTGGAATCTCTAACAAAGGCTTCAGTTGCTAAGCTAATTGCCTTGGCAGTGGATATGTGTGTGTGAAAATTAAGCTTAATAGTGAGTGCATAACTTTTTTCTTCTGCATTATATCTACAACCACCCTGCTAATAGTCTCTTCTTAAAACACTGTGCAAGCCGTATAGATATACCAAGGCACATAAAAACAATAATAATTATGTTAATTCCTGGGGATGGAAGAAATCCATAGCTAAGTAGTGACTTGATTAGAACAATCAAAAAGAAAATAAAAACGTGTACCCCTTTTAAATAGGAATAAGAAAGAAGAACCTATGGAATTAAGAAAGAAAAGAATCTTTAATTTGGAAAATTTGCAGCCCTGTAGAATTTTCTGCATTATAGCTCCAATTAAGCCTCCCTGTCAGCCCCTGACTAGTGTTGATAGTGGCTGGATCTCAATGACATTTGAAGGATTGCATTTTGCATATCTCAGCTTTAGATTTAGATCTTGTATGCAATTGCTCATAGTGGCTTTTAAATCATGCTTCTTTTTTTTTGACATAGTGTTTAATGTGAACCCGGCTAATTAGAGCCAAATCAATAAACTATAGTTAAGCAACTCATGGTTTAGCATGATTTATGAACCCAGGCTAAGAACACTTAGTTAATTGCAGAATATCCCATGTGTGTTTATACACATTTGTACATGGATGCTAGATCTCAGCAATTAACCTCTTGTAGGTAATTTCAGAGTGCATTCAGATTGTCCAAAATCTATAATCACCCTAGCATTAGGAGATCAGCCTTGCCTTTTCCAGAGGACAATACTGCAGAGGGTGATGCTGCTTATTAAAAAAAAAAAAAGCCTGATCTGCCAGTCCAGGCTATCTGATTCTCATCCAATAAAACACATTATCTCTTTGAGTTGTTTTTGCAGCATTTTTTTTCCTGGTTTCTGCATGTTGGATGGAAAAGGTTGCTTTCTTGTCCTTGGAGTTAAGTAGCAAAACATTTTGGGTAGGTCTTGAAATCAGCAATTCTTTGATGGCTGAGGGCCACACTTAACATTTGCTAGGGACCAAAAGATTCAGGAACTTGTCATAGAATTTTCATTTTTAGCATCTGTTTTAGAAGTCTCTTTTAAAACATATTGTACTTTGGCAGGAGAGGTATGCTTCCTGTTGGGAAGTGATATCAATCATTTCAGATGGTCAGAGAAGATTTTGGCCATTATGAACCCCTAAAGCTGCTATAAGGAAGAAGTGTCTTAAAATCCTGATGCCATTCTCTATTCCATATTTTTTTTAAACTTTGAAACAAGTTGGCTTTATTAAAAATTGAATATGGGTTTTAAGTTTACATGATGATTGATGCTCCTAAAGTTAAATGTAGGATTAACCTACATTACATATCTCTGTGATTGTAGTCATTTTGCTCATTTTTTAATGAAATTAATTACTTTTATACCACCCCCTTTCCAAATAATGTGTGTATGTGTGTGTGGTGGGGGGGGGGGAGAGAGAGACCTCAGATTCTGAACTGAATGAATTTAATTGCTGTAAGTCAATGTCAGTGCTATGGGTTATGTTTTTGTATGAGCAAATTTTGCAGAAGATCTTATAATACCTGGGAGAGAAGAAGAGGAAGAGACAATGGACTCCAATTGATGGAGTTTTGCTGCTATTTCCACTCCAAGCTGCCAAATGTCTGCAAGCTGTTTGGTTCAGCTCTGATTCTGCATATTTACAAAAGGCAGCAGAGCTGCTTTTGTTCTAGTAAAGAGGATTTGGAAAGGTGAATAGTGAAGTATATTTATATATTTGTGCCAGTATATGTTGATGAAAGGTTCTATGGGAAAACAGACTACGCTTGGCTGTTGCAGATGGTATTTTGACCTGCCTGCCTTCTTCTCCAAGGCTGGCTGGTACCTATTTCTCAATTCAGACATATTGGATTCAAAAAATTACACACTCCCTTCCGAATCATAGGTTATGCTGCCGGAACTGGATTTTTGCTTTTTCTCTGTTAAAAGAAAATAAAATTTCCTTGTGCCCAGACATACCATAAGTAATATTTCTATACTCATAACACACTAGGAGGCCATTGTTGACAAAAAAGGATAATAATTTAGTGAAACATTGCAAAACATTCCAAATTCACTTCCTGGTATTTTTAATAAGGCCACTTATTAAACAACATTAAAATTGCTGCCAGTCATGGTATATTAGCCTTTCTTACTCTTAATGCTCTTTTAGTGCAGGTGATTGAAACTCCCACTGCCCCAGCCAGCACTGTCCAAATAATTGGAAGGGACATATTTGGAGAAGGCTCATTGGATATTCTTAAATAGAGAGAAGAAAATTCTTTTTGTGGATAGCTTTCTGTGATCTTTGGCATGGCTCTTTGGCTTTCTGGAAAGTTTTCCCTAGGGAAGAGTACACAGGCTTAATAGAAAATAGCATGCCACATGTTGGATTGTATGTGGCATTTGATCAGGACTGGCATGATGGCTATTGTTGAATGAGGCCACTATCTGTGACAGATGGGTTGGATCCTCTCAAAAAGAATTTCTCTGGCCAGAAAGAAAAAAATTGCCAAAATGAGGATTGCTGAATGATTGAAAAAGGCTTCACTTATACACGTACGTACATACATCACACACACAAAATACACATAACACCCTTCATTTGTATGCAGTTCATTACTTTGTTATAGCCTCAATCCCCTGGTGGCAGCAGAGAGGCCTAGCCATCTGTTGGGTTGCTGAATGACTTCTGGAGAATAACTTAGTGGTCTTTGCCTCTGACAGATATATCTTTTCCCTCCTCCCATCCCCTAGATTACTGCAGCTGCCACTGGATAGCTTTTGTTGATGCTTCCAGGGCACGTTTGCCCAAATACAGGTTGAAAATGATTCTTAATAAGCTTCACCCTGTTGCGCTCTCTGTGGTTTTTATGTGACTTGAAAAGATGTCTCTCCAGAACAGAGGAGACAAGTTGGCTTAATTATGGAAAGTTCAAAAGCAAACCAGACAGCTCAGGCAGTGCCAGCCCCCCCTCCTTCCCTTTTCACTACCACCCACTTTCTCTGTCTACCCATAGTCTCAACACCCCGCAGGAAGCACGAGAAAGAAGCAAGAACTGGAAAAGGCCTTTTCTCAGAGGAATCTCAGGCTAATCCTGGCCTTCCATCCTACCATCTGATGATTGGGACAAAGTATCTAAGATGTAACCCCAAATTGCATGGTCTCCACAGGTCTCTATATTGGGTGCCCAAAGCACCCTCCCTCAAATTAATCAAACCAAATTTTCAGACTTTTGCAATTGGAGGTATGTGGACTATTACGGGCAAAACGGGCCTCTTAAATCTTATAGCAGTTTAAGATATATCTCACTGCTTAAAGTTTATGAAACTGTCATGAAGAGAATCATGACATAATTACTTCAAGCTGACAAATGTTTACTCCTAGATCAGAAGGAAATAATGATGCCTATTAGGGTTGGTTGAAGGCAACTTGCAACACAAACAAAGAACAAGATTACTCAGCTTCCATTTTGTTTTGTTCTGGTTTATTTTATTTAATTTACATGCTTCATGGATTTAGTTTTTCTCTAAGATTAACCATGCTACTTCTCTTTCAGTGTAATGGCTACTACTGTCCTGGAAAGTTGATTAGACTCCAAAAGCCACTGACTGAAAGTCAATAAAAGTCAGTGAACTTCACGGAGCTCAAAGTAGCATTCATGGTTCTCTGCCCGTATCATCTTTGCAGCACCCCTTTGGCCCTCTGCTAATGTTCACAATTGGGACTAGAAATTCCATTTTTACAAGGCAGTTGTTAAGTGAGTTGTGTCTGATTTTATGATCTCTTTTGTCATGGTTGTTAAGTGAATCACCCTGATTAAGTGAATCATGTGGTCTTTAAGTGAATTCAGCTTCCCCCATTGATTTTGCTTGTCAGAAGCCAGCTGGGAAGGTTGCAGATGATGATTACATGACCCCAGGATGCTGCAATTGTCATAAATACATGCCAGTTAGCAAGTGCCTGAATTTTGATCCTGTGGCCACAGGAATGCAGTACTAGTTGTAAGTGTGAAGACTAGTTGTAAGTCACTTTTTTCAATGCTGTCGTAACCTTGAATAGTCACTAAGCAAAAGATTGTACATCGAGCACTATCGGTATGTTAAGCAGAGAGGAGAAACTAGCCTGAGACCAAACAGGAAGCTTTGTGGCTAAAGTAGGACTGGCAGTTGTCTCTCTCCAGCCTCTAAGGGCTATATGATAGCTGTAACAGTTTGCATCAAAGCACAATGAAATACAGCTAATCCTCACTGAGTGATACAACTGGGACTGGCAACTCAATCATTAAGTGAAGCAGTTGCTAAATGAAACCACAGCTGTGCTAATAATCTTACTTTTGCTTTCTTTTGCTTTGCAGACCTGCAAAAACTGTAAATATGAGGATTGGTTGCAAAGTTGATTTTTCACCATTGTAACTACAAATGCTCAACAGAGACTACCTATATTGATTCACAGACCTTGGCTAAAACTGGACCATCTCAGATTTCACTTGCTAATCTCTTTCTAAACTTTATTAGACATTTAGAGGACAGATGAGTGTATCTTGAATGTTTCACATAATTATACAGAATATAAAAATGAAGGAGGTAATTTTACCTTAATAAAATAGTTTCCCATTGCATAGCACACTTCTCAGATTGGATATATCTTCTATTTCTGATATAGTGAGGAGAATTCTGATATGGGAGGAGGGGTAAAAAAAAATTCAAGATAGAAACATTTCAGAAGTTCAAGTTTTATTCAACATCAAGGGGGAAAAATCTTTGGAAAGAGTTCTTTCTGAAAATACTCCAATGGAAGGCAGGCATCCTTGGGAGATATAAAATACTGAGGGATTGGAAGGTGGAACATAGAATGTAAGGCCTGAGAAACTGAAGCAATAATTTGTTGCTAGAATCAGAAATTAATAATAATAAAATCTTTGCCACAAATCAATCTATTCAAGAGATAATTGTATTTACTCCTCGCTTTGCTTCTTTCATTTGTTCTCTTTCTTCCTTTGAAATTCAGAATGTACATTCTTTGGGGCAAAAGCATTTTTTTTCTTCTGTAAGAAAGAGAAAATTTGAACTCTGCATCCATAGTATTGGACCACAACTCCCATCATCCCCTGAAAATATAGCTGGGAAGATGCCATGCTAGGAAAGGCTGTTGCCTGCAGGAAGCCTCTTTTAAACATTTTAACAACAATTTTGCAGTTTATTGCTGATGAGATCACTTGCTTCTGATAGCTGATTTTAAGAAAATTAGGGGACGGGAGGCCTGGACACAGGTGGAGGTCTTATTATCATAGGTAATTAAAGTATACTAATTAAATTAAGACTCCATCTGTTTGAGTTGTGCAAGCCAGCCAAGTCCTTTAATTAAGATACTGTGTTTACCATAATGGAGGCTAGGAGCAGAAGGCTTGATTGCTGAAAAGGTAAGTAGAGATAACTCAGCCAGTGAGGAAGGTTGTGCCAAGGAATGAATCTCTGAAGCTGCTGAAATGGTTTAACAAACTAAACAAACAAACAGCAACAACAAAGACAGCTTGAAAGAAAGCCTGGCTTTATATCTGGCTCGGATAGACAATCATTACTACTACTTCCTGACCTTTCCCTTTTAATTTTATCTGGTTTTGTGGAAGGCATTTCTGAATAATCCCACCCTAAAGTGGGGATTTGTGTTCTGGGTCAATATGGTCCAGGAAATTTAGCATAATCATGTTTTGAATATTTCCTATGTCTAGTCTTCCTTCAACCAAAATGAAGGTAATAGTTCTATGCAAAATGTGTAAATTTGTTAGTTTCAATGAATTCCTAAGAGAACAAATACTGACACAGCTTATAAAGGTATAAAATTAAACATCTTTCTACAATGTGAATATACACTTATTTATGTTCAATTGTTTATAAACTGTTTGGACTAATTTTCAGTCAATACTTTGTAATACCTCCTTTGGCAGATATAACAGCTTCCAAACACACGCAGTCCTTGACTTATGACCACAACTGAGCCCAAAATTTATATTGATAAGTGAGACATTTGTTAAGTGAGATTTGTCCCATTTTGTGATCTTTCTTGCCACAATTGTTAAGTAAATCACTGCAGTTGTTAAGTATTAAGTCACTTAACACAGTTGTTAAGTTAATTTGGCTTTATCAGAAAGTTGCAAAAGATGATCATATGACCCCGGAACACTACAACTGTCATGAATATGCACCAGTTGCCAAGGATCTGAATTTTGATCACATGATCATGGGGAAGCTGCAACAGATGTAAGTGTGAAAAATGCCATAAGTCACTTTTTTCAGTGCTGTTATACCTTCCAATGGCCACTAAACAAATCATGTTGAAAACTATCTGTACTTCTTGGAACCAGCTGAAGCCTTTCTAATGAATTTTTTCCCTATCTTCTTGCAGAATTCTTCTAGTTCAGGAATCTTCTTAGATCCTGTACGTGTGTTCTCACAGAGGATCAATAAAAGCCATTCCATAATGTTTTTCTTTCTTTCTTATAAGGATCGTGGGTTGTTTTGGAAGTATATTTTAGATCATGGTTTTGTTAAAATATCCAACCTCTTTTCAACTTCAATTTCTTCACTGATTGTTGGACATTAATTTGAAGACCAAGAAAAATATCTTGCAGAACTGCTGTGAAAATTGGTCAGATCTGTAAATCAGATCATTCCAAATGATCTGAAAACCTAGACCAGTGGTGGCGAACCTATGGTACGAGTGCCAGAGACGTCACTCAGAGCCCTCTCTGTGAGCATGAGCGCCGTCGCCCCAGCCCTGACTTCCCCCACGGCCCCCTCCTCACCAGCGGCCCACCTGGAGGAGTGTCGCTGCTGGGCATGGCCCATGCAGAGCAGCGCAGCGATGGCACCTGGGAAGCGGGGACAAGACTCTGCCCTCATGCCTCATGGCATACAGATGATTCTGCGGCCTGCGGGCGGAGAGTGTGACTGCCATGGTGCTGCTGGGCCGCCTGGGTGATCGGCGGGCCATGGAGGCAGTGGATGACCCTGCGGGTGGGGTGGGGGTAGAGCGGGGGTGGGGCAGAGTGGGTGGGGTGGGGGTGGGCGGGGTGGGTTTTGGGCAGTCAGTCTCTAAAAGGTTCGCCATCACTGATCTAGATTAATTCTGCACACTATAAATATAAAAACAGTGCTGCTTATACAATTATAATTCTGCTTGGGAGAATTGTCAGGAGACCTTTTTTCCAATCTCATGAGAAAAGTATCTGTCTAAAGTATGCAGAGAGGATAAACCTGAAACATTTGGGAACAATGAAGTACTTTGAACTGATGGGACAAAAATCAAACTCTTAGGCCTCAACTATTCAAGATAAATGTTGTGGAGAAACGGTTGAAGACTTAAATAAAAGAATATCTTGCTAGGTGTTTAGCATATAGGTGATGCTTTGAAATTGTGTGGTAGGCGATAGTGTAGGAAATATTGTGTGGGTGGAAGATGAAGGAATTCAACTAAAAATATGCTAGAAACTGATGTCCCAAAATCATTAAACTGAGATGAGATGAGATAACAAAAAACAAACCTTAAATTTAGTTACACCAAATGTAAATCCTTTGAGGTGGACCATGTCAGGAAATAGGCATGGTATGAATTACTGAAACTTTATTATTATTTTAGGGTATAATAATAAAACCTTGAGGATCTGCCAGAGCTTCTTTCTCTCCATTCTTATGCTATAGAGAATCAAAATGGGGTAATCTTGAGTTTTGTCCTCAGTCTCTGCTGCCTATCCAAAATAAGTTGACATTTATACAATGGTAATTGAATTCCCTTTTCAAAGCCATCTCTGTACTCTTGATTGTGATACTTTTGGTGAGGACATGGCAAGCTAGACATCCCTGAAGGAGTGGGAATGGTATTACAGTTAAGATTGGCAGTCAAAGGGTGGATCCTTCCTAGAGAAATCTCCCCAGAAAAAGTAGAGATTGTAAGATCATCCATGTGTTCTCTGGACAACTGTTCCTCATGAGTAGACTGTAAGAACAGTAGATGAGTTTTCATCAGAGAAAGAAGTTTTAAGAAAGAGTTTAAGATTTAAAAATTTCTAAAACTAGACAAAATGAGGGGGAACTAAAATTTACAATTAAAAGAGAAGAACACTTAAAACCAACTTACCAACATGGAAAGGAACAAAATACTTTAACTTAGGTCTTGTTGAAAAATATTTGTGAACAATGGATTCAGAAGTTAATTTTAATAATGTCTGCCATTATAGATAGGCTGTGTGTAAATGATATTATGCAAGAGAAACAAGTTCAGACAAATCTGAAATTGATTTGAACTTTCCTGCACTGGATTTACAAAAGAGAAAAGAGGGAAAGAAATAAAATTCTAGGACATTATTTGAAAATTTAAAGACCAATGTTGTTAAAAATAAAGATAAGGAATATAAAGTTGGTTTATTTTATTAAGGTTAAAATAGATACGTATATTTCTCTGGTAAATGACTTGCTAATTAGGATTGAACAACAAGGCTTTTCATTTTCAAACTGTGTTTTATTTCCATTAAATACATGTTGCATTTTTTCCTGTAACAACAACAATAACAACAACAATAACAACAACAACAATAATAACAATAATAATATCTTGTTCTTTTTTACTACATTTTATGCAGCTATAACGAAACCTTGTTTTAACAAGTAAACTAGAAGGTGTGTCCATTATTTATAAATGACGATTAAATGCAAAAGTAATGATTTCATTATGCAAAAGACTCAATTATAGCATTTATATCCCTTTATCTCATTTGCATCATTTAAGTCATACCAACAAATTGTATGTTTTGTATCTCTTTATGCTATTTGCACAATACAAATGATGTAATTTGTATTATTTGTATAATGTCAAGGTGCAAATGACATAAACCACTCTAAATGTTTGATCAATTCCACCGTATAAAGGTCTGTATCTTTTTCTATTCATATATATATATATTGTTCATCCTCATTTTTGCAGCATTCTCTTATCTGCATTATTTCTTCACCCATAATGTCTTTCATTTCCTTATATGATGAACTCTTTTTTTTTCATTCTTCCCATTACTATAAATCTGCATATTTCCACAACATTCTGTAACATATTTTTTTTTCACTTTGTCCCAACAGCCTTCAGGTCTTTCTCTGTGTTCACTTCCCTTCATTTGGTTGTGAGATTAATATATTAGTCTTCTGATAGCTTGTTAGGGGCAATATGCTGACTCTGTAAACCACTTAGAGAGTTCTGTAAAGCACTATGAAGTGGTATATAAGTCTAAGTGCTATTGCTATTCCCCCCCCTGTGCATCCTGCTCCTTCCCTCACCATTTTTTAATGATAATTTTATCTTTGATTGTAACTCAGTAACTTTATCATCTGAGGAATACTTACCTTTATGGTTTTAATGCTTTTAATGCTGTAAGCTGCTCAGAGTCACTTTGAAACGAAATGGGTGGCAAATAAATCTAGTAAATAAATAAATAATAAATTCAGGATTCTTATTTGGTCTTCATATAGTTTGTTCTACTTTTGTTTTATTTATTTTTTTCCCACTATTTTTCTCTTTTCTTTCTGTTCTTAATATTACCTAGAAATAGCTTGTTCCATAATCCACAATCTTTCACTGCGTTTCTGTCCTTCCCTAATTTCCTCCATATTCCATCAGAAAAAATTATACCAATTATGCTTTTCGATTTATAATGGCTCTTTGACATGCATATGCATATCTTAAAAGAAATAAAATCAACCATTTTTCTATTTAACTCCATGGACAGTGCTTCCCAAACCTGGCTAAAACTGGGTAAAAGTAGGATGTTTGGGTTTTTTTGGGGGGGGAGGATAATGACACTTGAATCAATGGTCACAATAGGGAAGTTTAAATATGGAATTTTTGACAAGCTGTAAAAAGGGCTTTCTGATAAGCAGTCTTCAATAATGAAGGAAAAGTTTGGGAAGCACTGCTATGGGGGAAAAGAGAAGGCAGAAAGTACAGTTAGGCATCCTTGTTTCTGTTTTCCCCTCTGTAGCAATGGGAAAACATTTTCTAATAGAGCAGATGGGTGACTCAAAGGATACAAGTTATCTGGGAAAAAATTATCTGTCCATTTGTAGCTGCGACTTTAAGATATTTAATGTGTTCCTTTTTTAAGGCTTTGGGTGAAAAATGGGGCAAGAATAGCCTAAGAATAGGGCACCTGTGACCTGCTAGATCAACCTTGGCAACTTTAGGATCTATGGACTTCAGCTCCTCAAATCTCCAGCCAATTAAAGCACAATTCCCAGAATTCCATTTTTAATGGGGTGCCAGGAATTGAGTTCAACGACATCCAGAAGGCCACTTGTGATCAACCTGATTTTACAATCTTTGTTGGTGGCAGTCGTTAAGCAAATGCCACAGTCGTTAAATGAATGCTGTGGTAATTAAGCAAATGCCGTGGTCATTAGGCATATGGCACATTCACTAAGTGAGCCCATTGTTTGGTATGGGCTTTTGACAAAAACTGGAAGTAAATGCTGATTTTTGGCAAAAACATTGTAAATCACAGTCATGCTGTCATATGATCATGAGGAGGGGTCGTTGGAACTTTGAATCCAGGTCATAAGTACCTTTTGGGAGGTGCATCAGAATTCTGAACGGTTGCTAAGTGACTAAGTGACTCCCCAAATTACTCTCTCCTTTTCACAATTCCCTAGGGTGTGTATATGTATATACAGACATACATTTTCCTCCCATGCCTCCTGTATTGTAACAAATACCTAATTTCATAAAACCTGAGATATGAAACCAAGCCATAAGTAATCTAAAGGTCATCATTGCTTTCTTAGCTTCTTCATAAAATACACAATGTGAAAATCCAAAATAAGTTGCAGTAAGAGACCTTTGAAAACTGAGAGGCATTTGAATTAGTTTGAATCCTTCCTTTCTTCTCTCTGCATCCTGTGCTTAACAATTTTTTTCTCTTTGCTTATTCTTTATTAAAGTCAAACATTCAATAAAAGAGAGTGTGTGGGGGAACCAAAATATAAAAATAACTCTTGCAGTTATACTGGTTAGTTAATTCTTGAATTTAAAATAAAAATCCATCTGATTATGTTTAACTACTTACAGCATATTGTAGGGAACCCATATGTATCTCTCTGTGTCACGTGTGGGGTAATTGCCCTAAAAAAACACATAGTGCCTAGCTGGCTGCTTGCCTTTACTCCCTGATGGTAAAAATTCATTCTGCACATGTTTAGAGACTGTTGGGGTGCACTTTTTGAATTCCATATTGTATCCATACCTTAAATACAAATTAAGCCTTGATTTTATTTGCTTCCATTCCTATACTGAGAGTGCACACATTCCTCCCCATCAACATTTCAGTGTTGCTGACTCTTTTATTAATATATTAGGAGTGGGAGGAAAAGAGCATGCTGAGTTGAACTCGTTATATAGTAATTACAGGCTACAGTTTGCATTTGGAGTGTGCCTTGGGTACTTGTACACTTGGTGAATAGCCCTCTTGCCTCACTTTAATTTGAGTTATAAGCCCTGTCTTTGGGGTTGGGTGATTTACTTGATGAATGAAGAAGATAATTCTTAAGGGGATGATGCAGGAAGTGCTGGGGATAAGCCATATAAATGATATCATTTGCATGATGATGCCGTTTTCCAACTTCTTCCCCTGTCAAGAAGCCGGAGACCCAGAGCCACCTATGGCCCCAAAGCCTAATTTTTATACCCTGCCACCCCCTCCAGCCAGCGAGGGCTGAGAAGGATGGCATGGTGTTCTGCCATTTGAGGGAGAAACTCAAACCGTGATCGAATCTGCATTAATTTTGCATTAACCCATCTTCTGAATCTGTACATTACTTTAAGCCAGGGGTCTTCAAACTTGGCCCTTTTATGACCTGTAGACTTCAACTCCCAGAATTCCTCAGCCTGCATGCCTGGCTGAGAAATTCTGGGAGTTGAAGTCCAAAAGTCATAAAAGGGCCAAGTCTGAAGACCCCTGCTTTCAGCCATAAGCTAATCAAATGACTTAAATTATCATAATATGCCCCAAACCCCAAATAAGTCCAATTAACAATAGCATTTCTTAATTATGTTTCTTATTTAAGTAATTTGTTACTGATTGATCACTATCCTCTCTCTTGTTTTAAAAACTGAAGATTGGCTATTCCTTCAGTTTATCGCTGCACCAGCCAACCTGTAAATTAAGTTGAGCTTAGGGGGTGCTTGGTCCCAAGGTGCCCCATAGTCTTTATTGATTGCAGTTAACTAGTTTGCATGACTACAGGCCATTTCCTCATCAGAGTTATACTGTCTTTCTAGTATCATGCAACTGTCAATGTACTGCTATGACAGAAATGAAGACAGGATTTGTATAATCCCACCAATGGTTCAACGATGCTATAAAGGCTATGTAGCATCAGTGATGCTATAAAGACCATATAGAGGAAAATCCCAAAAACTGCTTAAAGTAATTGTTAGAAAACTAACCAACCACCACAAAAAACTTCAGAAAGTTCTTCTCTGAAACCCAGAAAAATGCAGAACATCCTGGTAAGGGTGTTTCTTATGCTGTATCCATTTCCTCATACTTATGTGGTCTCCATTCCTTCAAAAATATAAATACAGACTTCAAGCCACAAAAGGTTATCCATCTCTGCAATAAGGAAATACATTAGAAAACTCGGTTGGTAGTTCTGTAATATCTATGTGTGGATTAATCTGCTTAGGTTTGCTGGAGGCAAACCTTTTTTTTAATTTCAGCTCCAATACAATAATGATAACTCAGTAGATAAACAGGGACAGACACCCCCCCTGGCTCGAACAGCATTTTTAAATTACTATCTTTTCAAAAAGAGGGTTTTGCTCTGTGTTACTGTTGGGGGTTGCACCACAATGACTTAACTTGGTTACTGAATTAAATCATTTTCTAGGTTCTTAAGACACATTTAATAATTGAATAATCAAATGGTATTGTTTTATGCCTCATGCTAGCAAGAAAAAGAAGAGGGTGGTTAAAATTAATCAATCTTAAATTGTGCGGATGTAATTTTTAGGCCTTTCACTGTGCTGGGTAAGGATAGTGTGTGAATTAGTCATTATATGGGAATATTGAGAAAAACCAGAAGGAAAATATGGTGTGAATTTCATAGGCTAAGCCTTGGTATGACTTTGAATCAATACTTTAATTGCCTTGTTCGCTTCTACTTTAGAGAAGTCTAAAAATAATATAATATTGTAATAAGCTTTACAAGTATTTCTCAATCCCTGTGCATTTGTGTGTATAAAGAGAAGCTTCTAGAATTTATTTGTTTATTATTTTAATTCTAGGTTTACCTTTATATTCTATTTTTGCTTTGGAAATTCTAAAATGATGCACATAGGAGACTTGCTTTCATTTTATCCTCAAAATAACAACTTTATGGGGCAAGTTGGGTTGAGGGAGGGTTAAGTGGGATGTTGATATTCCCAGGCATTCATTTGAACTATGGTGTCAGCAATATTTTAGTTTTAACTGAGAAATGTACATGTAAAAGAAAAACAACCAAGGTGTTGGGACAGGAAAAAACACTGATGACTTGTCTTGGCCCAACATTATAGAAGAACTGCTGGGGAGAAATGACCTATTTGTAATATTAATATAGGGAATCCCTCCTCTTCCTCACTGCCAGCATATACAGGGAAATAAAAGTTGTTGCCTCACGGAAACACTACCAGCCTAGAACAGCATCATTCGAAAGAAAATTAGGACATTTTTAGACTTCTAATTAGGACATTTTTAGACTTCGAATTAAAGAGTGTGATGCAACTTCTTAGAGAAAATATATATCTTTCAGTTCATAATAATATTCTGTAAGAACAGAAAAATGTTCTTTCCTCAGTCAGCCTAACCAGTGGCCATATTTCTTAGGGCTAGCATTCAAAATGGCTGTTGCTGCTCCTCAAGCTCCATTTACAAGCACAAAAATAAACCACTGTGTCAGAGACACGACAGGAATCTATTATTTTTTGCATCACCCCAGGAAAATGACTCTTGAAGGGTCAGATTGTACCAGCCAAAATTGGAATCTGAGCGGTGAGGTGGCAGCTATCCAGTTCCCCCCTCTGTGAGAGATGACTCCTTTTTTTGTCAATATGGGGACTTGTGCAGGCACCCCCACCTCTGTCCTGCTCTTCTTTGGCCTTTGAGGAGAAAAGAAACAGTCCCAGATGTGGAGGCGGATAATTTTTTCTTCAACTTTTCCCCTGCAATATGACATATTACTTTGGCAGCAGCTTCTTGTTCGGCAAGTCGCTTGCCCAATAATTGCTTTTTTTCTGTGAGGTTCATTTATTTATTTTTTCTAGTTGTTTGCTGCATTAGATGAAGATTCAGAATATGCCAGCACTTGGCCTCCAAACTGTGGAGAGCCAGATGGCCCTAAATAGCTCACAATGAACAGGGCATAATGAAGGCAGACTTTGCTTCCTAGTATCTCTTCTGTGGAGGTATATTCAAAGTGAAGGCTTCTATTGTCTTGAGCTTTTCCTGTTCATCATGGTGATACCTTACTTTTGGAAATAATTTGACACATGTACACATAGTGCACAGAATTTTTCAAGTGTTAGAACTCTAGGACAGTGTTTTTCAACCTCAGCAACTTTAAGATGTGTGGATTTCAGAATGGCTGGGGAATGCTGGGAGTTGAAATCCACACATTGTTCTCACGGATGACCTTACAATCCCTTCTCCCATCCTGTTGATCTATCGGGGATCATTTATACCTCAAAGGAAATGGGGGGAGGGGCTGGTCCTCTCTTTCCCCACTTTTTGATGTTGCTGTTGTTTTTAAGTAATCATCCGTAATCATAAATCTATGATGATGGTGGTGCTACTGGCCACTGGGGGGTGCAGAATGCTCTTAAAAGGAAAATCAGAGAAAATTAAATATAAAATGAATAGGCTGTGAGTTAATATAACAATCCAGGTTTTAAATATATATTCTATTAAAACTCTAATAATAAAAAATCAAGACATCCAAAAAAATGGTACTAGAATTAAATATAAAGAAAACCAAACTCACAATAACAGATAATCTTAGAACTGACAATGAAGATATATCAAAATACTGGATAGCTTCTGGCTTTTAAGATCAATCATCAACATTAAAGGAATAAGTATGGGTAGTCAAGAAATATACCAGAGGCCAGCACTTGCTACAGCAGCCGGAAAGACCTTGGAAATATTATTCAGATACTATAATGAGTCTCTACCTACAAAGATCAGAACATTGTAAGCAATGCTATTCTCAGTGACAGTCTATGAAAATGAACATTTTAAAGCAGTTGGATAGAACAAATGTTGATCTTTGGAATGTTGATACTGGTGAGGATTCCTGGGAATATCATGGATATCAAGAAAACAAACAAATGGATCATTGAACAAACCAACCAGATTTTTTCATCTGAGGTACAAATGAACAGGCTCAAATTATCCTGCTGTGGACATATTATGTGAAGATCTAGCTTTCTGGAGAATGTTCCAATGCTGTGAAAGATGAAAGGAAAGAGAAGAAGAGGATAACCAACAGCAAGGTGAATGGACTAAATTATAATGACAATGAGTAAACTGAAGCAGCAGGTTAGGAGCTGAACATCACAGAGAAAATCGTATGTATGTGCATGCTAAGAGATGGCACTGACTTAATGGCACATAATCATAATGAATCTATTATTTACATCTATTTTATTGTATAGTTTGCTTAATTTGCTACATAATTGCTATTGTAAATTGCCTTATTAAAGATTTTTTTAGAAATCAGAACAAAAATAAATATAAATAAAATAAAAATGACAATATGGTATATATTATTTTGTCACTTTTCCCTCAAATTGCTCTATGAAAATTAAAACCATGCTACTATGGTTACCTTATTAACATACCTTGCTTCAGAAACAAGTGCACAACACAACACAACACACTATTGTAATAGGATCAAATAACTACCTACTGGTGGATTATTTCCAGATTAGAAACCATCATGCAATTGCCTGGTCTCAATCATAGAGGAGTGGAGCAGGGTGGAGGAGATAAGATACTATCTTCCACTAGCAAATATTTTCACGTTGCTTTCTCTGTCTTTCCCCTATTGCAGAAAGTTCTGTTAAAGTGGAAAAGATCCAAATAGCCTAAGAGTGGGCAACCCACAAGATACTTATTGTCTTTAGTGCCAGCTCTCCAGCTAGCTCACTAGGTCCTTGAGTTTGCATTACTGAATTTTGGTGGCAAAATGCCAAATTTCAGTTGCATTGCTTTTTTCCTTTCCTTAGATTGCTCCCACTCCCTACTCCATCCAAATCCCTAAATTGCTATTTTCCAGGTCAATGGAAGGCTTATTTTTGTTGTGACAATTGCATTTTTTCCCTCAAGAATTTAGAAATGAGCGGGAGATCTCTGGGAAGCAAACTATTCCTCACTCTTTAAAAAACTCTGTAAAAAGCCAGCGGAAAAAACCAACAACACTCCAATCTGAAATAAGGACCTCGTGGGATAATTTGGGATCATTTTCAGGGCTGGGGGTATTAAGAATGAGCTCAGGAGGTACAGTATTTACCTCACAGACACCTTCTGTTCCAATTCCCACCCTTAAAGGAAATAATAATAATATCCAAATCCATACCAATTGCTTTTGGTGATTATGTCATGTCATCATATGGCCTCTTGTAGCCCTTTGACAGATTAGAAGGCCCAACCTCATACCTCAGATCTCTTCCCATCACCCAGAACAGCAGCACACAGTGATTTCATTTACAGTTCTTGAGGTTTGACCATAAATGGAGCCTACCCATTATGGTTGAATGTCATAACAGTTGTAAAATAGGTCAGCAGTGACCAACCCAATTTCATGATGTTTTTTTCACTGATCATTATGTGAGCATGGTGGTCAAAAGTGCAAACACAATAGTCATAAGTGCAAATATAGAATTTGTTAAGTAAACCCATTGTTCACTATGACAGAGTTTTGCTGAAAACAAGAAATAAGTGCCATCATAAAATGCAATCATGTGACAGCATGACATCACAAGTAAGTGCAATTGTGGAGTTAAGTGTCCAATATGTAGTCATGTGACTACTGGATGCATCCCTGACCATTGGCACTTTGGAACCAGTTCATAAGTCCCTTTTTTCAGGTATGGTTACTAAGCGACTGGTTGCAAGTCAAAAACCATATAATATTGGGAGCTGAGTATTAAGTCACCTGAGAGACAAATTTGAATGAATGAATGAATGGATAAATAGATAAATAGATAGATAGATAGATAGATAGATAAATAAATAAATAAATAAATAAATAAATAAATAAATAAATAAATAAATAAATAAATAAATAAATAAATAAATAAATAAATAAATTTCCTCCTAGTATGGAGGAGTTTCAGGATGGGGTCTCTCCTTCCATCATAAAAATGGATAAATATGTTGCATGTCTGTGATGGTCTATTTTTACTTGCAAAATATTAGATAGTATTATAGAAAAGAGATTTTGCCTTCTAGTGAGGAAAAAATAAGCTTTCACATAACCAATTTCAACTACCATTGCTTCCATACTAACATTTGGAACAATATTGAGTAATGTTACATTTCTTCCTTCTTAATGAATTTGTTGTAAAAATATTAGAATATTGGAAATAGGTGGGGTTGTTATCTACATTACTAGTTCATAAAATTCATTGCATGACATTGAGCAATTATGTCATAACGGTTTTGCTTGGAAGTGCTAGGGCTTTATTTAGTGGTACTCTGTACTTGGTTAATAAGCTTATTAAACTTGTAAGCTTGAATGGGCTGATAGCATTTCATCAATGGAAGCTTTTCATCAGAGATGGGGAAACGATGGCTCTGCAATGGCCATAGGAATACAACATATTTCATCTGTGAAACATTGGCCATGCTAGCTGGGGAGGTTGAAACCATTAACACTCAGAAATCTATCTTCTACCACTTGGCTTTATAGAAAAATATTCTGCTTGGATATCTCACTCCATAGTTAAATGTATATCTAGTTTAATTATGACTAAAAGGTTATATAGTTATATGCAAATTTTTAGGCATCCCTGGTCACGTTGTACCATATGTTTCAGTGAATCTATGAGTGAACAATAGCTAACACAATCACCACGTGATAATCTGACATTATTTTTGCAAATATGAATGCATACTTATTTATGTACGTGTTTTTACATATTCGTAATAAGAAATGAATGAATATGGCAGATGCAAAAGTTTGGAACCTTTTCAGTCAATACTTTGTAATACCTTCTTTGGCAGAGTTAACAGTTTCCAACATTTTCTGTAGCCAACTAAAACCCTTTCTAATCTTGCTTTTCAATTTTTGTAGGTTTCCCTGCATGCACTGCAAGTTTGAGATCTTTCCAGAATTTCAGTAATGTTCAGGCTGGGGATTGTAAAAGTCATTTCTACAAGTACTTCATGGTTTATTTGGAGGTATGTTTTGGATCACTGTCTTAGTGAAATATCCACCATCTTTTCTATTTCAGTTTCTTCCCTAACTCTGGAACATTAGTTTCAAAGTTATGTTGATATTTAGTTGAACACATTTTTCTTTCCACCCACCCAATATCTCCTATGCCACAGGCTGTCACATAAACCCAAAGCATAATAGAGCCACCCCTATGCTTAACAACTGGCAATAATTTTTTTCTTCAAATGCATCACTTTTCTCCCAAATATATCTTGTACAGTTGAGGCTGAGCAATCCCAATTTTGTTCTATCTGTCCAAAGGATTTTTTGCACAAAATGTTTCAAGTGTATTGAAGTTTTTCTTTGCATACTTTAGACAGTCACATTTCTCATGAAGTCAGAGAAAAGATTTCCTTCCTTCTCCCAAGCAGAATTGTACAAACAATATTTGTACAATTGTGGACAGCATACTCCAACATCAGCTAAACTTTTCAGAAGGTCATTTGCGTTGCTCTATATAGATTCTGCTTTGCAGATTTGACCAGTTTTCATGTAATTTTGGCAAAGATTTTATCACAATCTTCAAGCAAATATCTCTGTTAGTGAAGATGTTGAAAATGAAAAAAGATTGGGTATTTCAGCAAGGCAGCAATCCAAAACATATCTTCAAATGAACCATGGAGTTTTTACAGGAAATAAAAAATAATTGTTTGGAAATAGCTTTCATAGTTCCCAGACTTGAACATGGTTAACGAACTCTGCATACAAGAAGACCTCAGAATATTTTTGAGCAAGCAGAGTAAGGAAGACTGGGAAAAATCCAGTAACAAGATTAGAAAGGATACAGGAAAAAAAGTGAAGGTGTCACAAACAGAAACTAAGTTACTGTTACAAAGTTCTGCATAGCTATTTTGTTTTCTTATTTGAATGCAAATATAGCTATACATAAATAGAAAGCATGCAGTTAAATATGCCAAAGGATATCAAGTTATTTTTGCGCATGTACAACTGTGTCAGCTGGAATCGAACAAAGATTAGGGAACAACGTTTTGTATGTTGAATTGATAATGCTGAACTTTTAGCATCCTTCATTGTTAGCCATGCTGACTGGCTACTAGGAATAGTAATTCATCAATATTTGCAAGACTACAGGTTCTTCACCCTTGATTTATGCTGCTGAAAACTGGGCTGAAAAATTTCATCCCTACTCCAATGGTCTCACTTCCTTATCTGACAAGCTCCTTGCATCTTCTAGGCAAGAAAGAAATTGAAAATACAAATCCCAGATTAAAATAGGATACCCGCTCTTAAATCAAACAGTATTAGGCAAAGTGGATGTATTGTCTTGCTCATGATCTTACATTTCTTTCCGTTTCCCTCTTTGGGTTGGCAGTTCTACCTAATTGTATGCCATGCCAATTCTATGTAATATTATTCATCCCATTGGGCCAAGCACCTTGAAACTTTTTTTTAAATCACTCTGCAGCACTCTGAATTGATCAGATGTGGTCTTCATTTTTAGTCTGATGCAGACATGAAGAGTAGAAGCTGGCTATTTTAGTGGTGTGAATGCAGAAGTATGGGATCTTAAAGAAGTGAACCCCAATTTTCCATTTCACATAATTACTGTTTTTTTCCCCTTGTACACAAACATATTTCCCTTTGGTCTCCCAGTTGCTTCTGATTTTTGTTCTTTTTTCTTGTCCTTTATAAGGAGTTCAGCCAGGCAGATGGTTGCAGCGTGGGCAGCTGTGCTAGCTCCCTTTCACTGTTAACAGCTAAGCATGGTAGATTTGACTTAGGTGTTTGTTCTAAGCGGCTGCTTTTCTGGATAAGCTGGAGCAAAGGTTATTGGAGGCTCTAGCTTTAGAGGCTCATTAAATTTAAATTAGAGGACTTCTCCCCCCCCCCTCCTTTCTCAGTGAGACAAGGGAATCTATTTATTAGCAAATGAGCAGGAAGCATCTTCTGTAAATGGGAATAAACACAGCCTTTGCTCCTGATGTGATTAGAACGCTGGAGAGACCATCAAGCTCTGACATTTTCAATTTTGGAAACCAGATTCCGTGCCTCAGCCTCCCCCTGAATTTTTTGGGAAACATGGCTTATTAATTTTTCTAAAGACCTATCAACCCCCACCCTTAATGTAATATAATTCCAACTTTTAGAAAAAGTGTGGAGATATTTTCTTTTCATTTTATTTAACAGTGCTATGGATCATGAAATATTTTTTGGGATTTTCTCTGCCCTATGCTTGTTTCATAGTTGGGTAGGGCTTTTACTGTTCCGATTTTCCAGTTGGGAGTGGGGCATTAAGGCAGAGGACAAAACATTTCCCACAATAAAACACAATTGGGATTCACATCATTAAGATTTTCAAAATTTAGGAAATTATTAATGTTGCAGCATGTTGTGTGGATAGACTGTATGGGAGAACTCAGGGTTATTTTCTCTTGTTTAGGAGGAACTGAACTGAAGCTCATTCTTTATTTGTAATTGTTTTCATGTATTATTGTACTTCACACAAAGATGATGATTATGAGTTGAATGAATGTTTGTTTATCTCAAAGGCAACTATATCTCAGTCAAAGAGATAAATAGTACAGAGCAATTTTTGCTTAGCTTTAGGTGCAGGTTTATATAAATATTATGTCCCTGTACATAATATTCTATTTACTAATTCTATTCAAACTGAGAAATGTTACTGTCTTGAAAGATAATAAATCACTTTTAGGTCATATATATATTTGATGTGTGTGGATGCTAAAATGATATGGCTTTGGGTCTTCCATAAGTTCCAACAGATGATTGGCGGCTTTTGTCCCACTGAAACACCAAATGGTGTGTAAGGACTTGTTGCAATATGTTGCAATCATTATAGCTAGCCCTTTTTGTTGATCTTCAAAGTTCATATTCTGACTAAGATAGTTTCTTCTCACAATATAGAAGCTGATTCTGTGAAATTATAAAGACTGAGATAAAGCCTCTTCCTTCCAGGGATATTAATTCAAAGCATGGACATTAAATTGCCATTGCAGCATCTTTATTAAGCAGTACTACTGGCTGCTTTTGTGTTAAATGTGTTGCATATCAAATTTTATTTCGAGAATGAACTGATTCTCTTCTTATTTCTTTTTTTTAATTTGTGCTACTCATGTACTCTGATTTGTACCAGGTGCTTTGCTCCGATCTGTTCAGAGTGTAATTGTATCTTTTGGAACACCACAAACCAAATCCAGTGGTGTAACACATGTATATCTTAAAGTGTTACTTGTATATTTCAGGATATAGCAATTTTGCACAATTGGGCATTTGCCACTGAGCAGCTCCACAGATGCTATAGCATCTGTGCATCCTTCTGCTGTTCAGTGGAATTGGACTGGGACAATAGCCTAATAAATCATCTCCAACTACCATTTATTCTGTGTTTTTTTCCCTGCCCCACCAATCCTATCCTGATACTAAAATGTTACTAGGTGTAATCCCCCTGAAGAGGGAGGGACTTCTTGAAAAATAACCTACTTCAAATGCAGAGCTGAGTCCTGGTTTAAGAGAAAATTAAATTAAATTATCTGGACATTGCAAACCTCTGTGGAAGGCTGGGTGATTTGATGTAACTATGAGTACTGTTTTCTCACATTCTCCAGCAGTATGTTATATCATTAATACTATGAGCTTAAATCTGGGCTGGAATAAAAATTCAGGTTTATTTTGTGTTGAAATGGAGAAAAATATAAGGAGTCTTAGAAAGTCATTTTTTTGGACTCTGGCAGTTACTCAAGAATCTAAGACTCATCCCAAATGCTCTGATGCTGCTCAACATGGATCATGGAATTTAAAGTCCCACCTCAAGAAAGAACAATGAATCCAAATGGATATTTTTTTTAAAAAAGAAATGGGACTGACATATCTTTTATGGGGAGAAGGCAAGTTATAAACAACTTACCTTAAATTTAGAGAAACACTGGCAAAAATATTATTTGATATAGATATTCATCCTTCATCAAACACATCTGACTTTTTTTTTTAATTGACATACGAACTGAACTCCTAGAATGTTCTCTTTTGATGTTAGCAATCCTTAATGGCTGCCCTTCTTTGGCAAAGACAGCATCTAAATCAGAGTTTTTCAAATTATGTTCTGTGAATCCCTAGAGCTCAGTGGAGAAGAGATGTGGTGTAGTGGTTAAGGCACCAAGCTAGAACCTTGAAGACCTTAAGTATGAAAACCACTGGGTGACCCTGAGCTAGTCATTCTCTCTCAGTCTTAGGAAGGAAGAGGACATGTACTAGCAGTCACCAGAAGTTAACACTGATTCCAAGATTTATATACACACATACATAAAGGGGTGTGTGTGGGCGGGTAGGGCATAAGAATTTTAGGGGGTGGGTTCCTTGAGAGAATAAGGGAAAATATACAGTAATTCAAACATAGCTTCTATTCTATTCTATTCTATTCTATTCTATTCTATTCTATTCTATTCTATTCTATTCTATTCTATTCTATCTACCCTACCCTACCCCACCCCACCCCACCCCAACCCTATCCCACCCCACCTCACTCCACTCCACTCCATTCCATTCCATTCCATTAAAAATATTTTCTTATTGATGAAGGGTTCTATTCTATGTTTTTTAATTAACAGGTCAATGCAGCCTGAAAAAGTTTGATCTAAGTTTGATCTAAACCATGGAGTTTGTGAACACCATTTTTGAAGGGCATCTATCAAATATGAACCAAATCAAAGTTGTTGAAGAGCAAAATTTAGACAAAAAGAATCTCATAGAAAGGAATAACCCATTTCCCCAAAATTCTGCATTTTAGAACTCATTTTTGGTGCATTGTTATGATCCATCTTTTCATACGTTTATTAGCTTAGAGAAAAGAGGTTTCTGTTAGCTTTCACAACAAAAGTGAAAAAACCAAAAAACCACAAAAGTCACTTTTCATACTGTCCCCCTGCGATGCAGAAGGAAGCTTTATTCTCCATTTCAATGACAGTATTAAAAATAAATACATGATACAGTCAGTGTGGCCATTCTTTAATCAGAGAGAAAGAGGAAATTATGGAGCAAATTGTAGACAAAATAGTGATCTGGCACAAAGAAGCAGAAGAACCCTTGGAGAAAGATGGATGTTAGGTAGATTGATGGAAGCAGCACTAAAACTTGGAAAAAGCAGGAGAGCAGCAAACCTTTTTCCAAACATTTTTAATAACAATTTCTCACAGCCTCATGTTTCCTAAAGATATGGGACCACAACTCCACAGCATTAGCCATACTAGCTGGGGATTGTGGAAACTGTAGTTCAACACTTCTGATGGGCATCACTTTGGGGAAGGCTGATAGCACCAAAGATTCTATAAATTATGATCCCATCTCTCATGATAATAACCTCTGAGGTAGGTCATCAACGCATAGGCAGCCCATTTAGAATTAATTGTCTGGGGTAATCCAATGAGTCTAGGTTTAATGTTAAAACAAAGCCTGAAATCTGAAACCAGAAAAGTTAAATTAGGAACTCCTAGGGAATATTTCTACAAGTGAATTTGCTATATTAGGCATGGAACTACCTATGTACAACCATAACTTGATTGTGTACTGCATTTGCGCAGTGTTTGTCAGCAATCAGCAACCTTTTCAAGTCCCAAGTGACATTGCATGGGGGCTAAGTTGCCCTCCCCCCACAAATCATTTGTAATCTCCTGAGATGATGACAGCCCTACCCTGCATTTTTACTAGAATCAGAAATACACGATTGTAATGTTTTCAATGAGACTTTGTGAAACCTTGAGCACGCTCCCTGAAATTTTATAAGATGTGAAGATGATGAAGTTAAATTTCAAAAATTTTTATTAGAGGGCATGTGAGGCTCATCTTCAGATGTAGAGACAATATGGTTCACTTCATCAAGCAAATTAACATTGCCTTAGAGCTTTGACCAGCCATTCCAACAGCCATTAGAGGTTTTGTGTCTGCTTAGGGCATGTGCAGAACATCTTTTCTGTCTGTTGGAACTGCCAGGAGAGGCCTCAGAGCTGAGATAAAATGAAGTAAAGTGGCTGCTTTGTTGATGTTTATAAGCAAGGGGGTCCACACTGCTTTATAAAATAGTTTCATAGCAATGCTTTACACAAACCTTTGTTGAAGCAAAGAGCCCTTTAGAAGCTTAACACGGACTTATTTCCCCCCCCCAACGTTAATTTTATTTTAATTGAGCAGGCTGCAGATGCTTTTTCTGAGGACCAAGAGATGCCCAGGTGCATGGAAGCTCTTTATGACTGCCACTTGCTGTGTTCATTGCCCCCACAGTCCCTCCATGTGCTTCTGTGCCAGTGAGCATCAGAAAGCATTTGGTACAATGCAGAATTTCAAACAAATTTGGCATCTTTCCTTGATGTGAAGGTATATCTGTTTGTAATAAAAGAATAATGAATTTCTCTTTGGGAAAAAGCATAAATTTGGGAACTGAGAAACAGTAACATTTCTTACCAACTGAATTTGATTAGCGCCAAATTCTACCTTCATGCAATGTGTGCAATGCTATATATTGATGATCAGCAACTGAATAACTAAAAAAGGTTGTTTGGACAGGGCATTAGAACAAAGTGGACTGTGATTTCCCCCCCTGTCATTTCCTTTGTTATTTCTCTTTTCTCAGAATATGAAAACTGCAGCTAGAAAATATGTAGCCATCCAAGACTGAAAGCTCTGTAGGAGGTTTGCTAAATCTCTTTTATAGACATGTAGAGGTGTGTTCAGGGTAAAAAGATAGGGGCACAAGTTTCACAAATTTGTGCCTATTTCCTGCTAAAAAGAGACTCTCCAAAGACCATTAAGCCAGAATCTACAACATATGAATGGTTGACCAGTGAGGTGGAAATGGTTGTCAATGCAGATGTTACACATAATATGTCTTTCTCCATCCCCTTTTCACACCTTTATTTCTATTCAAAATATATGGGAAATTTTCTCTATGTGTCCCCTATATCTTTCAACATTCTAAAACATTTACAGCTGGACCCAAATGATTGTTCATCCTTTAAAGTAGCCTTTATACTAGGATTCTTCAACTTGGTGCCATGCAGATGAGGATAACTCCTGTAGTCAAACACATTCTGACAATATCGGATTGGGGAAAGACATTTCTAAAGTGCCATCTGTCATATTTTCTCATAATCTTGGAATAGTAAATAATGTCTTTCTGCAGTGTTTAAATCTATGCAGGGGTATATTCTCAACACCATTTTCCTAATTCCTTGAATTGAAGATCTACCTGTCTCTTCCAATATGACATTTTCTGCCTTAGAGAAGTGGTGTCAGTTCTGCAAGGCTGCAGCCAAGGACTAATTTCACAATTCCTAGCAAGCAAGCTATCTCTCCCCTGAGACATCTTCACCCAGATATGAATCAATCTTCCCTTGTCCAGTAACGTGAGGATATGCCTTGTCCTTCTACTTCCTTGAGTAAACAGCATTTCTCCCTCCTTGTCTCAAACATTAGGAGAGACATTACAAGAATATAATTGAAAAGGTATGGGTTTTTTCTCCCTAAAGTAGCAATTTCCAATGCTGGCAAAATCTAACAATCAAGAAGCAGATACAAGCTTCCAACATTCCAGGGAGCTCCTCCAGACCAAGTAGATGAAGATGAGTGAAAAAGTTTCTCTACCTTCAGGTCATATCTACTGCTCCTGAAGTTCTTGCTATGACTCAGCCCCAATCCAATTCTTCCCAGTTTGTTTCTGCAGATTCTGGCCAAATCTGTTTTATTTGTATTTATTTATTTTTTTTAAAAATCATTGATTAAGATTAATTTAAATCAAAGGAACAACACTATGATTCCATTTGGGTAACTTTTATTTTCTCTTGACACTACCAGTCCCAAACCCTCAGTGTTTTGATAGAGACATCATCGCAGCACATAAACTATATTTGTGCTCTACTTAAGGAAAACTGACCCATAAGAATGAAGTTAGGATCTGGCTATATATTGGTTCAAGTTAGTGATTGGGAGAGAGGCTTAGGGCAACAGTATTGAAAAAGGATTAGAGCGAAAGGATCAGGTTTTCCACCACTATGTCAAGTAATTGATCATGTATAACTTATGTCCCTGCAGTGCCCTTTGGAATTCTGAATGTTCTAGTGTTTCTATTCAATTTTCTAGTTTCAGACTTAGAAATTTTCAGGAACTACGGGTAGAGAGGGAAAACTGGGGAAGGAGAAAAATTTTCACTATTTTTAAGAGTGGCCAAAAGGGAAATAGACATATCAATCCCAAGGGATGAAAAACATTCATTAAACTGTAGTGCACCATTTGGGACCTCAGATACAGATACCTAAATGCAGCCTTCTAAGTCTTTTTTATTCAGCCCCTCTTACTGGCTGTTAATTTTTAGTGAGTTAAAATTAAACTTAGTGATATTAAAACTGGATAAAATGTGAGGGATGGATGAGATGGTGAAGTGCTCAGGCAAGGAAGTGGATGGGGTAAAATAAATAGTTTATTTCTACCAAGGTGCCATTGGATCCCTCCCATCTGGAACCCTGATATCCTCCCCATGTGACCCATGGCGGTCCCTGTTATGGGGAAAAATGTTAAACAGAATCCATTCAACAATGTGGCACAGTCATCTAATTTCTATGAACGATCCCAAAGCTCTCTGACCAGTTTAGATTTCTCTTAGCATCAGTCACAGGGATACTGAGAAAGAAGCAAAGGGGAACTAGAAAAAGCAATAACAAAAAGAGAAAAATACATGTCAAAAGGCAAAATATGGCCTCTTCCACTTTTGACTCTGACCATGACCGCTGTTTGCTTGAGTCTTATGCATTTTTAACGCATGACCTCCTACAGATTACTTCCCCCAAATGTGGCTGTTGACAGATACAACCTCAACAGTAGTACCCCTGATGGATTACATCACTTTTAAATAACAATGATGAAATGAAAGCGCAGTGTGGGCTTTCCACCATAAGCACTGAAATATTTTGGCTAAATGTATACATGAAAGGGTAAAGTGTTTCAAGGATGATACGTCCATTCATGTCCTCTCAATCTCTTTTCCAAACTCAATGTCTCTTAGTAGAAGCCGGGTGTATGCCTGGCATTGGTGAGGCATGTTTCAATCTTTTCATAGTCTATTTTCCTTCCCCAGTCCTCAATCAAGTGACATTTGAGACATGAGTTGCTTTACATTCAAAAGAGGTATGTCATCACCCAGAGGGGTAATAAGGAACATTGTTGTGGTAGTTGTAGTCAGGACACACTTTTTGCACAAGTCTGTAATCTATGCTGTAGAAGGTTATGTAGATACAGATAACTTTGAATGGCTTGGAGCAAACCCAAGAGACCTGACTCTGTGTGTGGTTCAGGAAGCAGGTTTTAGAAGGGTCATAAGTGCACAGAGTAGTCTTCTTCGATTTGCTCACCTTCTCAGACTCCACCCGGCAGTTGAAGATCTTTGATTCTTTTGCCTCTATGAAGATTTGCTGCTCAAGATCAAACTCAACTGCTTTGTTTGGTGGTACCAAGCTGACTGAGATGTTCCCTTGGCCAGTGGAGTTATGACGAAAGAACACATTGACTGTGCCATTCCCATGATCAACCACTTTGCCTGTAATTAAGAGGTTGAGTTTTACTGTCTTGATGTTGGAGTAGAAATCACCCCACCCAAATATTTTTTTGAACTGACTAGGATTGGTGAGGGAATCTCTTCTTCCACGAGGTTGTTTGCTTTGTCCCTGCTTGGACAAACTATCTAGGATATTCCAAAATTCTGGTGCATTACTGGAGACCAATTCTAAGAGAGTTGTATTCTGGAAGTAAGATGGGGTTACAGAGGACTTTAGGGAGACTTGGGCTTTTTTCTTTTGCACTCGGGATCTTTGTTGAGTTTTGGAGGATTTTCCATTTTCTTCTTCTTCCTCTTCTGTTGCCTCATCTTGGCCACAGATTACCTATATGGAACAAGAGGACAGCAGGACCTCATTATCTGTTTTTCCTTTAGGGAGGCAGCTGGACTTCATGGTTTTAATTGCACCTTCCAATTCCATGACTGTTAGAACCATGGCAAAACGCTTTCCCAACACATTGTCCTTCAGATCAGTTGCATCTACAGCTCCTAGAAAACTTAGTCAACATGATTATTGACTGGGAATACAGACGGTTAGATAGAATTTTATTTGTATCACAGATTGTAATTTGTATATAATCTGGCCCCTATATGGGGAGAACATGTGCAGGATAACTATGAAAATTCTGACTATTATCTAAAACTTGATATTCACAAAATAATGTGGTTAAATTATTTTGGTCTTTCATATGTATGATTTTATCAGTTAAGATTTAGTATTACAAGTAAATCAGAGCATTGTGATTATTGAACTCTCTCTCTCTCTCTCTCTCTCTCTCTCTCTCTCTCTCTCTCTCTCTCTCTGTGTGTGTGTGTGTGTGTGTGTGTGTGTGAGTAAGTGTTTTAAATAGTAGTGTAATGTGATATATGAGTAGCCTATAAGTAGTTTTTATGTATTTATAAACCTTTTAATTTCAGGAAAAAATTGGCTTTTACAGCAAGCTAAAAGCCCAGTGCCCTGGGAAAAAAAGAAAGACCTGCTTCGATGTGGGCAATGATCTTTTAAACTTTCATCTGTGCTAAATTTGGTTTTTTATTACATAATGCCATGAATAGATTTAGTGCTTGACAGAAAGGTCTCTACCCCAAATATGGTTCCCAAATGGAGAGACGTCCAAAATTAGACATAAACTAATAGATGAGTTGTATGACTTTGGATTTTATTATGCCTGGATATGAAGAAAAAAAGGCAAACAATGAATGGGAAAAAATTCCAAAACTCATTTTAAAAGAGTAGGAGAAAAGAGAAGGCAAGACATATTTTAAACATGCACTAAGCTATAGTTTATCATAATGAAACTGAACCCAGTTAATCCTCAGTTTTGTATGTCTTCCCCCACTTTCCCCCACAAAAATACATTTCCATGATTAAGACGTTAAACTGAATTTGGAAATTATGGAATTGTTGTATTAGGACCAAAAAAAACCCTCTACTTTTCTCTTCCATGACCTTCCCATTAATTCAGGGAAACATTTTAGTGCATATAAACCCCAAAACTGGTTTTAGATCCTTCCCATACTTTACAGGGAAGTGGAACATTAGATTCCATAGATCCAAATTCATCCCTCTTCATGGCACCCAGACATGGAAACTCACAGTAATATTTCCAGAAAAACTGAAGTAAGAGTACAATGTATACAACCATCAGTTTCTGGAGGATTTAAATCTAATAAATAAACAACCAAGCATTAAAGAAGGAAATAGTATATTGTAATATTGCTATCCAAAAATGATTGTTTGAGTCGAGCAGCCCTAGAAGCCCATTAAATAATAAATTAATTAATTAAAAATTGTTTGAAGGAAAACAACTTCATGAGCTATTGTGAGAAATATTGCTTTTATAAGCAAACAAAAGTGAAGATCAACCATGGTTTGGCAGGATCACAAAACCAATTAATGAAAACAGAATCAAAAGCCGCAGGATTTTTTTCTTACAGAAAATGTGAAGAAGGGAGAAAAGAGATATGAACCAAAGAGAAAAGCAGGGTTATTTTTGAACCATAAACAATAGTTCCTCAGGATGCCTGAATTCTAGATGACGTCACACCTAGAATAAAATTTCATGCATAAGTAACAGTAAAGTGAAAACAAACAAGCAGAGCAATGAGCAGCACAATTCCATGTACACTTTTGAAGAGTTCCAGTGTTGGAAATTACGGAATTGTTGAATTAAGACAAAAAAAGAAAACAAAAACACTTTTCCCTCTCTTTACCCCACTGTTGATTCAGAAAAATGCTTTACTACATATATAACCCAAAACTAGTTTGAAATCCTTCCCACATTGTGATTTTGTAAGGAAGTGAAACATTAGATCCTACAGATCCAAATTCATCCCCCTGGATTTTTTTTAATCCATTTTTTTAACCCATTCTGAATTCAGAATTCTGATGCAAAAACTTCTAAACCTTTGGAAGATTTCTAGCATTTAATTTCCTCTTTTCCCCTTTTTCTCTGACTTCAGGAGGAAATGAGAAAAAAATGAACCTTAGAGCCACTGGAGGAAGGCATTAGGTAGAATTAAAATAGTGTATAAAAAAGGAAACCCAATTCTGAATTTTCATAGGAACAAGCATGGTCCTCCTTCCTTCCTTCCTTCCTTCCTTCCTTCCTTCCTTCCTTCCCTCCCTCCCTCCCTCCCTCCCTCCCTCCCTCTTTCCTTCCTTCCTTCCTTCCTACCTTCCTACCTTCCTTCCTTCCTTCCTTCGCTTTTTAGGAAGGAGAACCTCTTTCTTCCCATAACCTTCCCAAGGGCTTCTCAGCCTTAGTAATTTTAAGATGTAGGACCCAGTCAAAATACTGGCTGGGAATTCCAGTATTTAAAGTGGCCAAAGTTGAGAAGCCCTGCTCTGGAAGGACAGTCCATCCCTGTATGTTTGCCTTAAACATGATTTTTTTTAACTGGTGGACTGACTCAGTGAGTGGTTGAAAGCTATGAGCAAAGAAAATAATAGGTAGGTGTCAGGATATAATCAACTTCAAATGGAAGAGAAATATTTAAATGAATGGTACCCACTGATAGTTGCAAAATGTTGATTCTTTCGTCTTGTCCAATTTTAGCATGACCCATGGATTATTCAATATAATTTGATTGGCTAGGTACCCAAGGGTTTTAGGAACTGGACTGTCTTAAAAAAATAAACATAAAACTGTTGACTTGCCCATCTATGTCCATTTGTGTGTATAGGTATGTATTGGTTTCTCCATGCTATCTTGCAGAGTTCAGGACAAAAAGGAATCAGTTGCTGCAGGCTTGGGATATTCAATGGTTTTCCTGCAATGCAGCCTGTTTAGGAGGAACCCTCAGCCTCTCCCTTTCTACTTCTGAATTGCCTGGGAAAGCTTAAAGAGAATCCAGGCTCTTTGGTCAGAGCTTCTTCTTTCTCCAATAGGAAATTTCATTGATCAGATTTGTATCCTACATTTACATCAAAAGAAAGAGCACTTGAGAAATTAAAATAGAAAGCAATTAATTAAAAATATAGCGGATAAAGGTAAAATGAGCATAATGTAACAATTGCAGACAAAAAGTTTAATATGATGGTGAAATTGTGTAACCATTATAAATAAACAAAAACAATTCAGAAAGCGTTTCACTAATCTATCATCTTTTAGCAGAGACCACCTAATCTTTTATTCCAATATAACCCATCTCGTACAAAAAGAAGGAAACCACATCATTTATTAAAGGGAATAAAAGGGATAGTAATATTTCCCTGATGTTCCAATGTACACCCCCCCTCCCATGGATTAACCAGGATACGTGTTGTCCTCAAAATCTCCAAACAACTGTCATGCAGAAGTAAAGCTTATGAGAATTGTAGTCAAAGACACTAGGCAAATAGTTGGTTCAAAAATGTTGCTATTGACATTTACTGTTAAAATAAATGCTTTTGCAATGCCAATTTAAGATTTTTCCTGCTTGAAGCAAATCCCAGATCATGCCCATCAACCTATGCTAGATCCAGCACTTTCAATGGTCCAGTGACATCTTCAAGTTTCTACCTCATTATCTTTCTCTATTAGAATTGGAACAGCCTAGAAATGCTATATAATAATGGTTGTTCTTTAGACATATAACATGAGCTGATTCATCACTAGAAAATATGATAATGCTGGCTAGGTGGAAATGAGGAGGAGGAGGAAGAAGATCCCACAGTGCATGAAGTGGATACACAAAAATAGTGGAAACCACAGGAATGCAACCACAATAATTGCATGAAGTGGTGTGACAGAGAACAGATTAGAGAGTTTTTATCTGTGGAATCACTAGGAGTTGATTACAATTTGACAGACCATATCAACAATAGAAATGCCACAAAACAAACTCATAAATGTCTCTTTATGGCGAGGTTTGAAGACAGCCCAGAGACAGTCTGGACACATCCTTAGTCTTAAAACCATCAGTGAAATAACTATAATTATAGAAGCAACAATAAATTGATGAATGCTTAGAAGTTGATTTCATCAGAGGGCCTTTTTCCAGAAGGGGTATATTATAGGGATAAAAAAATGTAGCTACCAGCTGTTGTCCCCTCACCCTGTCTCCCATTAGTATTCATGATAAGGACATCTGCCTGATAGATGGCCAGACTACATCTCCACCAACCCCATACTGACTATTCCAAATTTTCTAAAGTTAGCAACTCATAAAACCTCATTCTTATTTAGCTTGAGCATTATGTTGTTTGTACAAATATGAGAATTGGAATGGGACAAAGTAGCAAGGCCTATACATTTTGATGTGAAGCAAAAACTCCATGTACCAATATTACTCCCCAATACTTTCAACTGAGAAATGCCAGAGATTGAAATAAAGATAGTTTGCATATGGCTGTAGAATATGCAAATTATAAACCTTTGCCCTGATATTTTATTTGGCACGTGTTTGTCAGATAAGGAAAATTAACAGAACAATGGAGTTATAAGGAACTTTGGAGGTCTTCTAATCTAACCCCATGCTCAAGCAGAAGACTTATACTATTCCAGACAAGTGGCTGTCCAATCTCTTCTTAAAAGCCTCCAGTGATGGAGCACCCAAAAGTGCTGAAGGCAATCCGTTCCATTGGTTAATTGTTTTCACTGTTAGGAATGGTGGAGTTTGGATAGGAGCCTATAAATGTGAAATAATATGTAATACCCTCTAGACTTGGATGTACTATGCTTCTGATCCTGGAGGTAGTATACTGTATATAGCCTTTGAGAAGATTACCCAGATTTTGGAATTTGTTTCCAATATTATATAATGATAGCCATCAGTAGGGTTGCCAGGTCTGCTTCCAAAAAATAGCGGACAAGCGGGGGGGGGGGGGGTTAAGTAGTAAAAAAAGTAGACTGTACAGCTTTAGATTACGTACCACTTCATCATAAAGCTTTTGAATAAAAAAAATGTCTACTATTTTGTGAAAAAAAATAGTGAACATAATGTGAAAAAAGTGGACTGTCCACTCAAATAGTGGATACCTGGCAACCCTAACCATCAGCTTAGATTGCGTGAAGAGAGAATGAGACCAAGGGTGAAGAGAAAATTCATGTACACTAATGCACTATCTGTGGCTATTAGAGTTGATGGGTGTATAGGATCTTCTGAATCAGAGACTGTGGTTCCTTAAATAGTAGCTGCTCTAGACACATTCTGGACTGTACTTATGAGCTCACTAGATCCAGCTCTCTAGATCTGGTTAGACAGTTTTTCACACAAAAGTGAGATCTAGAATGTCCCTTGGCTTGTCCAGCTATGCTCTTCTTATGCTCTTAGTATTATAATTCCCTGTAAGGGTGTAGGTCTATACGTATGTTGTATATAGTATGTTTAAATGTGTGTTATGTATGTGTACACTTTGAGAGCAAGCAACTAAATTTCATTTTTAATGTGTGTCATTGTGCACACCGTAAAAAATGACAATAAAGGTTATCTATCCTTTCAAACCAAACTAAATTATGGGCATCATAGTATCTTGCAGCAGCAAATTCCACAGCTTAATGATGCCGCATGCAAAATACTTCCTTTTCTCCCACCATTTGGCATTAATGGATGATTAAGGTTTCAAGAATTGTGAAAGAAGGAAAACTATTCCTTCCTCACTTTCTCTGCAACTAGAATATTTTTATTCACAGTTTTTATGTTGGCAGTTTTGTTTTTAATTGCTTCCCTAACAATCCCCAACAAGCACTGTTTCTTTTGACAACAGCTACAGCAAATATTTTAATTAAACTATCTACCAAACCCTTTGGATTCCTTTCTTGGCTAATCACATTTTTTCAGACCTTATCAAATGAAATCAGGATTTTTCCTCTCTCCATGTCCACCACTTCAGTTGCTTACCTTGTGCCATATGTGTGAGTTTAATGCCTGCTTTCGTTCTTTGAAGAGATCATTTGGTAGCCTTTCAGAAGCTGCATTTCTTTTAACCATTCCAAATAACTTGACGCTGTTAGAAAATTTGGCCACCTTCCTGATTGCTCCTAAATCCAAATGGTTTAGGAACAAATTAAAAAGCAATGATCCTAATAAAAATCCTAGGGATGGGTGGAGGAGTATTCAGCTACATCCACTGCAAGTTCTGCCCATCTATTCTTATTCTCTGCATTGGGCACTTAATCTGACATTGATCCATAAAATGACCTTGACTTCTATCTCATTACTGTCAGACTTATTCTGATGTTTCTGATGTTTGTGTTCTATCTCATTATTGTCAGACTTATTCTGATGGCTGGGTATTCTGAAGTTATATTCTGGTGGGTACACTAATGCCTACCCTAATGACCCAGATTTATTTATATTTCACTTTTTACTTATATTTCTACCTTCTATCTCATCAGGGGTTGTTCTTTCTTGAACCAGATATGGTCATCTCCTGCTGGCTTCCCCCAAGGAACTTCATAAACATGTTTTTTTTAAAAGCTGCTCAACTTATTTTTTACTATTAAAAATATTTGAGAAGAGGAGGGCAGGGGTAGATACTGGGCAAGGTGATCTGTACAGAACCCTGCAGCACTGTTGTCAGGATGACTAACATATTGGAAGGCTGTATTACTCATTCACTTGATCTAAGCATCATTTTCAATTCATATATTTCCGGGTATACCATCTTAGCAGCAAACCAGTGCATGCCTGTTGAGAATATCACCAAATTCAGTGGGGCTTTCTCTCAGCCTGAGAGGTGTGCAGGAAGAGTGGTAAACTTATGGCCCTCCAGCATTCACTGAAGATAATTCCCAGCAAGCCTAGTCAATAAAGCCATTGGGGAAAGATGCTGGCAACTGTAGTTCATCCAGAAGACTGCAAGTTTTCCCTTTCTAAGAATGGTAGAATTTTAGCTGAGGGTAGGATAGGATAGGAATATTGGCTCCACAGCTTCAGTCTAGTGCAGTAGTTCAGAATATTAACTTGGTAAATAAACCTCTGCTCAGCATGGTTTTTTGATGTTAATACTAGCTTGCCCTTCAAGATGGCTATTTACTTGAATGCATCAAATATTACAAAAGGATTTCCTCCTAGAACTCTCTCTCTCTCTCTCTCTCTCTCTCTCTCTCTCTCTCTCTCTCTCTCTCTCTCTCTCTCTCTCTCTCTCTCTCTCACACACACACACACACACACACACACACACACACACACACACACACAGAGACAGATTCTCTCCTAGAACACACACACAATCATACACACATAAATGAGTACATTTAATTTTTTTTCTCTTAAAAATCCCTCTTTTTGACCTCAGGAAGAACTTTTATGTATCCATGATGGCATTAAGACTGTAAATGTAAACAATCATACAAGTCAGCCAGGCCACAATCATTTTAGTTCGGTACACATTATTTTTGGCCCAACCAATCTTTCAAAGTTATTATGATGCTGCTCTGAATTGTTTCACTTATAAAAATAATGAGCTGTGCCACCAATAACTATCCCAGAATTGCTCACATGTAGGATCTGGATTAGATCATTTTTGGTGAGAACCTTTGACCTTCAGTTCTGATGGCCATCAAACTGGGTGGTTCTGTACATTTACTTGAATTAACAGTACTTCCACTGATATTAACTCAGGGAGCCACTGGGACTGACTCTGCTGGGTGCCAAATAAGACTTGGCTATTCTTATGACATTGGAGCCAGTGAGTGAGTTTCCCAGGTTCCAATCTAGAGACAGGCAAATTGTTTATATATTCATCTTATGGTGACCTGGATGCCGGAGTCAGTTTCTAAAAGGAGGGGATTTATACAAAGAAGGACATAAGAGCCCTTGTGGTGCTCCACAACTGGTAAACTTGTTAAATGGAGCCCCGTCTCTAGGCAGACGGGGGGGGGGGGGGGCTGCAATTTAAAAATCCTTCATCATTACCAACTTCCATCTGCTGTGGATTCATTAAATGTCTGCCTCTAACACTTCCTCAATTTCCACATTTTGAAAATGGGGAAAGTAGTTACTATCTCACCTGGTGATTATTTATTTAAAAATAGTATTATTATTTTTTGTCTTCTGGAACTTCAAAGCAGCATTAAAATATCCCAGTGTTACAAAGTGACCCCCCCCCCCGCTTTTCATGCAACTTTTTTTTTTAAATAAAAAGGACATTACCAGTACATCTATCAGTAGTATAATATTAAATTAAAATCACTAATATTGTTCTGGTACAAAAACATCTTGCTGCACTTTCTAAATTAAAAGGCAATGAAGGAAGACTTGCAAAACAAGAGAACTCTCCACTCCATTTTCAAGCTAAGTGCTTACTTTGTGCTGTAAGGAGTGACCACAGCTGGTTGAAAACAAGGTCTTTGAAGAGTTTGGTTGAAGGAGCTTCCTCTTTTCCTTGCTCCTGAGTTAAGGAGACACTGCATTTCAAGATAAGTGCATAGGTTTTGCAGATAAAAAAACCCCTGGTTACCCTAAGCAAATATCCAGGGTCCCAATAAGTGAATGGGCAGAAGGTCTCCTAGATGTCCCAGAAGAGCCAGATGACCTCATTTTTAAATCAATGAGATCACTATAACATTTACACTGGGAGTCAAAATGTACAATATGTAACTGCACTATTAAGAATGTACTGGGTTCCATCCCAAGCACCTCCAACCTAGATTCAGATGAGATACAGTATTTAGGAACCAGCTTTCCCTGAGAACTAGGAGAGCTGCTGCTATTCTGAGCAGAGAACACTTGGCTGAAAGTGCTCGAGCTTTGATTCAATATAAGGTTGTTCCTGTTGCAACAGGAGACTCTTCTGGCTCCTTGTAATTTCCAGAATCCTGCCAAGTGGCCCCTCCCAACTTGCCCCCTTAGGAAGGACAAGAGATTGCAATCTTGCTCCTTGGTGCAATCCAATTTATTTCCATCTGCACAAATTTTGAACAAGCCATTTGTTGGTGAGAGAGGGTATGCATTTTAAAAAAGAGGGTGAGGCAAGGTGACAGAAAAGAGGTAACCACTTGACCAGACAGGAGGCAACTACAAAATCAAATCAGTCAAACCCAGTCTGTTCAGCCAAGCTGCAGTGCTGGGAGGAAGAGAGATCTGCACCAGATCCACAGGGAGTAAAGGGCACTCAGCTGCCAAAGAAAACTCTAGGCTCCTTTCCCTGTAGACTAGAATGTTTTTTTTTTCCTTCCTTTTGCAAGCAACAATGCACAATTGAGGGAAAAGCAGTTTTGCAAAGAGGAGTTCTGGTCTCTTTGTGCCCGTCTCCACCAGAGAACATGAGATTGTTCTCGGCTGCAACCTAAGCCGCTTGTAGAGGAGATGAGGCTTGGATCCCTAGTTCCAGTGGGGTGTCTGCTTTTTCCTGAGCTGAAAAATACAATATCAGGAGGTGGGGAGGCAAGAGGTCATTGTAGTTTTCAGTGATGCTGATCAAGCCATTCCAAGACAAAAGATACCTCTTGCCCTATCCTCCCATCTAATCACTGTTTACAAAGCCTCAGGATCATTTCCCTGTTTCCTCTCCCTTCTCCACTGCTGGAGAAAAAAACAAGCAAAGAAGCGAGCTTTTTGGATCATAGGAGTCCACTGCACATCTTGAACTTGCAACTCCAGAGCACGGGGGGGCGGGGGGGGGGAGAGAGGAAGATTTTAAAATTAACTTTATGGTTGTGCCTTTCCATTCTGACTGACGCAAATGCTTCCTCTCTCTTGATAGGTAAACAATGCTTCTCAGCACTAGTGAAACCTGCTCTGTTCCTATGGCCTACTTTGCTAATTAATTTTGTGAATTTCAGCAGCCGCTGAGAAGACAGACCCTACAGAAGATAGATGGAAAATTATTTGCATTTTCAAAGGAGAGATAAAAAAAAAATGTATTCTGGCAATCACATTGTTTACTTTATTTCAGCAAGGGTTTCTGGCATTGGATTCAAATCTCTCCATTAAACTCAGAACTCATTCAGGGGCAGCCTTTTATATTTGTATTTGCTCAACAGCTTCTCTTTGCACCCTTGTGCTTGGGAGATTATTTCACTTCCCTGAGTTGCACCTCCTCCTTCTTCTTCTTCTTTGGGGCAAAACAGACTTCTGTATGTAGTGGCTTCAGAGAAATATGCAGGATGAAGTTTGCTTGGGCAGATGATATTGCTGTGAGAAGGGATAAATTTATCCTTCTTCCCCCCAAAAAGCGAAACTGGCTGGAGATTCTACAACTTCCAGCTTGTGACCTGGGTCACTTATCTGACATCTGTAACAGTTCAATAAACTGTTTTTAGCACTAGACTCAGTCCTTTCTCTTTAAGAATTCGGGGCTGCAAAATAATGTTTGTTCTAGCTGAAATGCCAGTTCCTCAAAATCAGTATCCTTACAGAGCTGCGGTCAAACAACATCTGGAAGGACAAGATCTGGTCAAGTCTGTCCTCAGCCATGGAGGTTCAGTGGATGACTTTGAACTACTATCCCTCTCAACCCTATCCAGCAAGGCTGTTGGATTGGGGGGGGAGGGAATTGGAGGAAAGGAATGCTATGTAGTCTTCTGTTTAAGCTCCTGGAATAAAGGTGGTATATACATCTAGCAAAATAAACATCCTGGTAACTGTTAATAGGCTGCTGCTGAAAGCACAAGCAAAAAATCATTGCAAAGGAAAAAGAGGCGGCATTTATGGAAAGATGAATGAAAGGATTGTCCTAAACAGAAGGTTCCTCTGAAAGCTAAGATGCAATGACCTGCCCGGCAAAGTTGGTGCAAGGACAATTGGAGAACAGAGCGCAGCGCATGCCAAACTAGAAGTGCTATTGAGACAGCAGACCATGAAACTGCTTGGACATATTAATGTAAGAAGGCGGTTTAAGAAGCAGCCCTTTGACTTTACATTTGCCAAAGCCATGTCACTAGCACTAACATTACCCTTTCCCCAGCCCCTCGGTCACTCACCAGAAGATAGATGCTCCCCTGGATAAGAAATATGAAACAGCACCGAGTCAGCTGCATATCTTCAGCCTCTTTGCTCTCCTCCTTAGCGATCTAAGAGAGCTCTGTAGTGCCTCCTTGTTTTTGTTTGGTGTGTGTGTGTGTGGGGGGGGAGGATGATTTGGCCTCTGGCCTCCTAGGATCCCCCCATTCCAGGCTTTGTCTTGATAGTCTCTTTCCAGCCAGGCATGGGGAAATTTGCAGCCTTCTTCTCACCCTCTGCAGCTGGAGATCTCCATGTGGCTGCTGCCTGCTTCCAGCTTTGCTGGAGACTCGGGCAAAACTCACTCCAGTCTCTCGCTGCTTCCCTCCCACTGACAGGTGCCACTGCTGGAGCAGCGGAGTCCTGCCTTAACCCTTGCCTGTCTGCAAACTTTGAAACTCAGCCCTGAACTGGAAACTTGCTGTAATACTTTGAAAAAGAGGAGGAGGAGAACTGAGTTCCAGCCCATTTATCCCCTGCACAGCCGGGCTGGGATCCAGGAAAGGAAAACTGAAGAAAGGCAAGAAAGAATACAGTAATGCCGTAGTTATCCAGTATTAAGTTGACCAGGAAGATTTTGATAGCATTTTATAGGGATGGGTGAAGATACAGATTATGATAATGTAGGAAAATAGGCAAGTTACTTCAACAAGATATTTTTCTGAAGGGGAAAGAGAAGCCCCTAATGTGACTGATCACAGGATTTGAAGGATTGCCTCTGATATCCCCAAACCAGCCATCCCAGCACCCTACTCAACCTGCTGTCCAGGCAGAGGGGCTCTCAGCAAAACGCCACTTTTTTGGGGAGTGTTTCCATACTATCTTATGAATGCACTATCTGACAGATTCTCCTGCCCCCACTAATCCCCTCCTGCTGTTCTTTTCCTTTCCCTCTCCCCTTTTTTTCTCTGTTTTTTCTCTCCTTACACCATCCACCTTCCGATGCTTTGTTGAATTTCAAGGTCATCCTTTACCAATCTGTGTCCTCCACTTGTGTTAGGACTGCACCACATCTCTGAATCTCAGTGTGATTTATACAGGGCTGGGCTGAAACATCCGAGGCTCTGAGATGGCAATACTTTCTGCCTCAACTATGGACAGTCTACTCTAGACAATCTCCTATTTAAAGCCTGATGAGGATGAATTGTGGGCTCCAGGTCCAATTTGCTGTAAAGGAGCTTGAGCAAGAGAACTTCCCAGTGAGTCATACCCATATAAAAATATTAATTAAGCTTTTTTCTCTGATCATTGTTTATTTTAGTTCCTCCCCACCGCTATCACTTAAGTTTTGATTCATTTATGCATTAGTGCTCTTATGTTTTAGTGGTGTAATCATTTAAAAAATTCATTTCATTTCCACTTCTTTTTCTCTCTATAACACATCCCTTTTACAATAAAGATTAGATATTGCATATTATATACATTAAGGATCATATGTAATTTAAACCAGCAGTGCTGTTGTTTGGTGGGTAAAGAGAAGCTTTGCATGCCAAAGATCCCAGATTCAATATTTGCTTCTTCAAGTGGGGCTAGAAAAAAACAAATGTGGGTGAAATCTTAGGAGAAATGTTTTGACCAAAATTGATTGTCTTGAACTGATAGGAACATTAGCCTGATTCCATAATCCATTCTAGGATTACATTATTCAGGTAGCCAGACTGCCTTATCTCAGAAGAAAACTTCTTTTTTCCGAATTGACTTGAAGATGCAGGTGTGCCTTTTCCTAAATGAAACCAAAAAGCAAGTAATTTCTACGTAATAATAGCTTCTGACCTCTAGCAAAACCCGGTCTGTCCTGGTACTGCCACTGGGCAGCAGAATGCAAGGCTAGGGCATGCTTTTCAACCTTGGCAAGTTTAAGATGAATAAACTTCAACACTTAGTATTTCCCAGCAGCATGTTGGCTGGGAAACTCTGGGAGTAGAAATCCACATAGCTTAAATTTGCCAAGGTTGACAAATACTGATGTAGGGACAAATGATGCATTCCAGCAGTCTCTTACATGCTGGACCGAGCATTGGATCTGGGTAGAGAAGAGCAACAATAAACTTCTTGCAAGTTTAAGAAAAATGAGCCTTTCTTCTTTGAAAAAAGAAAGAAAGAAAGAAACTAAGGTGCTTAAGGACACCAGGAACTGGTCATTTCTCGTCAAGGATATTTTCAAGCTATTTCTTGGATTGGTCTTTAGCAGATAGCAAAAGGAGCACAGCTCAGTCTACCATATTGGTGTAGGAGAATCAAATACCAACACTTTCTTCAAATGATACTGTGGGGACTTTCATACTGGTAGTATGATCAATGAAACCATGATTTATTATGCATTGGCTGACCTAAAAGAGGATAGAAAGGTTTCTACAAACAGAGAAAGAGATGGTCTTTTGTCAATGCAAAGAAGTTGGAGATGGTGCTTCTGTTCAATGGACACAAAACATTGAACACTGAAAACCTAAAGATCAGTTTACAGATCCTCCATTTAAAAGGCTCTTGGGAAGTGTTGGTTGGGAAGAGTTTTTATCTGAGATATTGGATACAATAAATATTTCCACACTGTGGAACATGACAATTGTACTCCACACATTGTAAAGATGGTGGCTATTCTACGAAGATTGGGCTGGACAAATAATGGGCTAAATGGAGCCACGGTCTTGCTCCATTACTAGGTTTTGTCACTACATTAATCCACATTTGATGTTCCAAATCAGTTGTAATTTGTTTAATAAACCATGGTTAAAGAAATCATGGCTTCTATAAATCATGGCTTTCTATAAATCTAATCTGTAAAGACACATTCAAATCATTAGGCAACTAGGGTTAAGATTTGGGTTAGACAATCTGCTGTCCTCCAAGGACTGTAGTCCTCATTTCCTATGAATCACAATTAGCATAACTGATGGCAACAGATTATATATATCTGGTCAAAGTTGATGATCTTTGTACTATGAGTTCAATGTGATAGCAAGATTCCACTGATACATTTCCATGAGAAACAATTTAGCCAAGGAGGCAAAAGTGGTCTGTGGTGGTTTTCTTGCAGATATTTCATTACCAAGCTAGGTAATATCATCAGTGCTAGAAGGAAGTGGGGTTTACTCTTATTTTTATATACTAGTGGCTTGCCCTGTCAGTGTTGGTTGGAGTGTCTTGCTGGTTTCTTGATTAGGTTATTGTTTAATAGTGTCTTGTTTGTCTGTTGATTGGGATATTGTTTACTTGACTGTTAGTCTAATATTAATCCTGGTGTTAATGAGGTGATAGGCTTTGGATGATTCTTTCTCCCTTAATCAAGAGGAGATAAATGGGATCCATGACTGGAGGAAGACTATTCTGTTTCAAATCTGATTTGAAACATGAGATATGGAGGTTCTCAAAATACATAATACTTGATTAACAATTAACCAGTGGAACAGCTTGCCTTCAGAAATTGTAAGTACTCCATCACTGAAGGTTTTTAAGAAGAGACTGGACAGTCACTTGTCTGAGATGGTATAGGTTCTCCTGCTTGAGGGGGGGGGGCTGGACTAGAAGACCTCCAAGATCCCTTTCCTGTTCTATTCTATTCTATTCTATTCTATTCTGTTCTGTTCTGTTCTGTTCTGTTCTGTTCTGTTCTATTCTATTCTGTTCTATTCTTGATTTAGACTTATCTGCAACAGTATGTAGACATTAATGTTGTGAGGGGGTTGATGGGTAAGCTTAGGTTATAAATGATTGCAGATGGGCCGATGTGCATACCTCGCAAATCTCAAGTGTTGTGTGGAGATGCGGGTCCTGCAAGCTGATTGGTTGACCCAACTTCCAGTTGGGAGGTAGGCTAAAAGACAAGGCACATTGTTGTTTAAGCAAATCCTAGCCAGAACATTAACATTCACAGAAGTATAAATGTGACAGTTATGCAACTGTTTCCAAAGACAGACACATACATTCCCTGATGTGCAGTGACACAGAAGTCTAAATCATGTCTAACAAGGAACACAGAAGCCAAGTGTAAGTATATAGTAAGTTCCATATTAGGAGACTTCTGTGCCTTTAACAGTTACATTTCAGATGAAAATTAAACAGATGCAGAATTTTCTAGTACAGAAGAATACATTGCTTTAATTTCTGCTTGCAATGCAGCTGATAAATGCATAGGACCCACAGGAAGTTTTGTTACGAAAAGGGATGACATTCCTTGAGAACACACTGGAATAATCTGAGCCTCTCAGAAGGCAGACTGCTGAACAAATGTTTCCACTGCTTGATAGTTCCTTTTCTTTTTAATTTAGTCAACTTTGATTACATGGCTAAGGGCATCGTGGCACTACAAAGATAATCAGTCAAAAAGCACGCGGTAGCTATAGAAATCCAACTAGTTTTGCCCACATCAGATCAAGCCAATTAATCACCCGTGCTTTACAAAAAGAAATCAATGTTTCCATTGAGTTTGGCAACCTGCTCCTTAGGTTTAAAATATGCACATGCAACATGCAAATAAAACTGGGACTAAATTGCACAAAAGCTCACCACTAAACATTTCAGAAGACTGACCCAGATTCCTCAGTGTTGGATCCTGGTTGGGACAGCTTGGGAGCTGCTTCTCTTCAGAAGTGTTGTGGAATTGCTGGGGGGGGGAAGAGGGGGGGTTGTACAGAAAGATCTGCTCAGCAGCTTGATCTGAAATGTGGACAGTACATAAAATGGGCACGGACTCTGGTTTTGGCCTCTTTGACTCATGGAAGTATCATCGCATCATGTCTGGTACTTTTATGATTACAGATAAAAAGTTTTATACTCAAAAAACAAGAGGAAGATTAGCTTCTCTTTCTATCTATATTTAACCCCTGCCTATTCCCAACATACAATATACAAACTCTAGGCTTTTTGTTGCAGGTTACCATTTTATTTCAATTTCATACAGGAAAAAAAATAACTTATCTCAATAGTCCCAATACAAAGATTCTTTTGTCAAGGAAAATAAAAATATCTATGTATTTTCCAAGACTGGATTCTAATTGCACAGATACTCTACATATAAAGTAGGAAAATTGCTCAAAGGCATTACTACCTGTCATTTAGAATTGTTTGCAGTTACAATGATGATTAAAAAATAACTTTATAATCAATCCTTACATTTACTATCTCTGCAATGTAAATGCAAAGGAAAGCTAAAGTAAGATTTGTAAACCCAATATTTGTTTTGTTGAGCAATTGCTTCACTTAATGACCAAGTGCTGGTCTCAATTGTAGTTGTTAAATGAGATTTATTTGTATTTCACTCATTCCATCTTGCTGGGTTCACACAATTCATTAAACCTTAAATCCAAGCAAATAAAACATAGTTGCTACATTCATATAATTTATATGGCCAAAATCCAGCCATTTTATAATTTAACATGATGACCTGTTCATGCAAAATGTTAAGAAAATGGTTATATTCCTATAACATACTGTACCACCTATTTTAGTTTAATCTAGTATATTGTACAAATCTAACCTCTAAGTGTTAAAAAGTGGAGCAGGTATGAGAGAATGTTTTATTATTAAAATCCAATTCACAATATCCCTGATCTAGAGCACCAAAATGATTCCATGGCTGAGTTTACTGAATACACTAAATGTTGATTTTTTGAATAAGTCATAGTGGCCGATTTCCACACAAAACTGAACTGTAAAACATGGCGGTTTTAACTGTGGTTATGCAAAATACAGCTTAGTGGATTATGTGAATGCAGCCAACCAGTTAAATAGCAGGTGTTGGAGCAAATCCTCTGGTCAACTGTTGGCAGTCAGTGAGAATAAGACAGACAAATAGACTGTGTTTGCTTGACACACTGTGATGCAAAATAGCCAATCAAATTTTAGCTTCAGTTATGTAAACCTAGACCATTTGGTTAGTTTAGGATTCAATGTGTGTGCAAAGTCAGAAAAGTGGGTTAAAAATCATGAAGAAGCCTCTCATGCAAATACAGGCTTCTTCCGAATTAGCTTCCTGGATTCCTGTGTGACACCAAATATTGTAATCATTAAGCCACGTTTTTAGCATATATATAGAAGTCATTGAACGAAGTCTATGGCCAAGCTAATAATGGGTAGAATATATTTGAATTCATATATTAAACTGAACCATAAAACTGATTAGTTTTAATTTTATTATATTTATTTATAGCCTATGTAGACTTTCTAATTGGACTATTATAGCTTGTTCTAGAAACCATGATTAAAATTGTGGATTAGCATAATATACTATTATGAAACTAGTCTGTGACTTGGATCACACATTATGCTGGACATTATGGTTTATTTAGCTATGCCTTAGGATGATGACTGAAATCACACATTGTGGCTTATTCAACAAACCATAGATAATAAAAACTATGGCTTAATAGATATTATGAACTGGGACTAGAAATCCAAACAAAATAATTCAGAAAAATCAGAGTGGTTTAGCTGAATCTATACATGCTCCATTTTTTTTTACATATATAGCAACACTTAGACTAATACCATGTTTCCCCAAAAGTAAGACCTATCCCGAAAATAAGCCCTAGCTTGATTTTTGGGGGTGGGCCTAATATAAGCTCTACCCCAAAAATAAGCTCTAATTTTGGGGTGAGGCACACACCTAAAAAAGTGGGTGGGAGTGAGGTTGTGGAGCTGCCCCATACCCACTTACCTTGCAGCCAGGCCTCTCCTCACTGGCCCACTTGTTCTGTGGTGTCCCCAGGCCTGGATTTCAGTCAGAGGCCTTTCCGGAAGGCCATTGCAGCCGAGAACCTCTCGGCCTTACGGAAAGACCTTTGACTGTGAATTGCAGGCTGGGGCTCCATTCTCAGCTGCAGAATGAAGCTGCTCATTTGGCTGCAGAAGAAGTGGGCCAGCTGAGTGGGGCTGCCGGTGCTGGAGGTGAGTGGAAAAGACACCGCACCCCCGAAAATAAGACGTAGTGCCTCTTTTGGAGGCAAAAAAAAAAAATAAAATAAAAAATAAGAACGGGTCTTATTTTGGGGAAAACATGGTATACCACTTCACAGTGCTTTACAGCCCATTTTAAGTAGTGTACAGAGTCAGCATATTGATCCCAATAATCTGAGTCCTCATTTTACCGACCTTGGAAGGATGGAAGGCTGAGTCAAGCTTCAGCCGGTGAGGACATAATTTCATAATAACTCCACCTCCATTAATTAATAAATATAAAACACTTTATCCGATAATTTATCTCTTAACAATAGGCAAATAAGTAATGTCTTCTCCAATCCAGTTCTCAGAAAAAATTCTAAACACAGCTCTAAAACAATAACATTAATTAACATATATAAAACTCAACATTCCAGAGCTCAACTCTTAGCTGAAAGCAAAACTCATTTAAAAGGCATAAAATGGTCCCAACAGCCTAGTGTAAACAAAAATTAAAATATAACATGACAAAGACGGACCATCTCTCCTTTAAAAAAGACAAGCTTCAATGCACATTTCTCCATTCACAAATCTACATTTAGCAATATAAAGTAATCCCAATACCTTAATATAAACAAACTACTAAATTTTAAACATAACAAAGAGGGTTACTTTCTCCTTTAAAAAGAACAAATTCACAAAACTTATTTAAGCAAAAAAGGCATTTAAATACAGAGATAGTTTAAATGCTATCAAATTAAGACACGAAGTAATTGCAGGAAAAAAAGTTTAAGCACCATATTAAATGTAAACAAATCCAAGATGTCACATTTTTCCAGTTCAGATATCAGTTTCCAAGGAGAACCACCCAAAATGACAGCATATCCCATTTTAACTCTGGTCAAATAAACCACCTTGTATTTCTCTCCTTTCATCCAGAACAATCTCTCTTATCCAGTCAAATGGTTGTTGATCCATTTTTATGAACGTTTTCCAACTTTAAATAGCTTCTTTTGTAAATCTTTACTCAGTCCTAAACCCACACTGAATTTGATCACCTATTTAGTTTTTAGAATATTGTTTAGATAATGGGCCAGTAAACTGTAGTCCTAAGCTCCTTCATATAATCTCTTGTTGTGTTGGAAAGGATAAAAACAAAAGAGAGAAAACGTGCCAAGCATTTGGAATTCTTTCTAACTTTTTTAATAGCAGTGGCCATAGGAGGGGTCAGTATTATCTCCCAGACATGGAGATAACACAGACACAAAGCAATATAATGTATATGTGTGTCTGTACATGTGTAGATGTTTCGTTCTCTCCTTATCTTGTATCTGTCTCTGGGTCTATTGGTATAGTAGGAAGCACAGGATAGATCATATGCTTAGGGTTGGCCAGGAAGGAAGAAGGAAAGGAACTGAGAAAGGAGAAGTAGTCAGCATCTCTCCCATAGAGATGCATTGAGGGTTTGTTTTTCTTTGTAACCCTACACTAAATCCCAAGCTGGGTCCAGTCCAATTTTCTTTTGTTGGCTTCTCCCCGGGAGATCTCAGGAACCTGTGATACCTTGAGTTAGCTCCATGGCTGATTGAATTTCCTGTGTGCGTGAATGTGCATGTGTGTGTTTTTTATATATATATAAAAAACGTTTAAATGAGACTGTATTTGACATATTTATTATTTTATACATTTTTGTTGTACACATAGCCACTTTTTGTGAGATGGATGGCCATATAAATTTGATAAATAAATGAAAGCTTAATTTAGTCTCATTTTGTTCAGGTGGTAGAAAATGATTCTGATCATAAGAGTCCAAGCCACTTTACACATTCTCCTTCCAACATTTCCTTGGGATGGAAGAAAACTCACCTGTAAAAAAGGCCTACAGCAGTAGCCCAGTCTAAGAGTCATTGTGGGAAAATCTTCCCCTGCTAATAAAATAGTTGGTTCTTGAGGTTTTATTTGGTAGCTGATCTTGTCAACATCGGAGCTGACATCCTGCACCAAACCATAATTTGGCTTGTTTGGTTTCATTTCACTGCAAAATGAAAGCCCAGCTACTCTGGCTTAACGCGAGTGATGCTTTTGCATGATAAGGGAATGTGTCTGCCTGTGGCTTACTCAACATCATCCCATGGTTGCATAAGTCTAGCACAGTCTTGCCCCTCTCTTGAAAGTTCAAGACTGAGCCCAATAAAATATTAGTACAATAAAATAGTATAAAGAAAATTAAAATTAAGATTGCAGAGGAGAAGGTTGCATTTGAAAAAAAAATCAACCTGACCTTGACAAGAATCTCTTCAATTTGCTAGCAAATATCATCTGGCAGGTTTATTTATTTGTTTTGAAGTTTTAATTTTATCTTAGAATGGTGGCAGGAATAATGTACAAATTCCTCTCTGCCATTTTTAGCTGGACTAACTGGCCTATATTACACCTGGTGCCCTTTCGCCTGCAAGATCCCCAGAGGAAACTTGGAAACGGTAGCAAGTGATATCAGCTGGTGCAATATTTCATCACAAACTCATTCACCTGTTGAACAGCTCTGAGAGCAAGATTATAAAGCCTCACTGGCTTTGCAGAGGTAGATGTGATGCCAAAGGATCAGTTGACTATGGCCAAAAAAACGCAAGAGAGTGACATCTAATTTTGTTATTTGCAATTACCAGGACCTGGTAATTAGTTCGTTTTTTTAGATCAGAATACAAGAAGTCAATCTGCCCCGTTCAGGCTGTGATCCTATGGGAAAGGGGCAACTTGAAGCCATAGGACAATTTTCAGCTTTTCAGTTATGGTGTCTGATAATTAATAATGCTGGGTTTTTGTTTTTGTTTTGCTAATCTGAAGCAGAAAATACATGAAAGTTTTGGCATAAACACTAAGATAGACTTCACGCCATTTAAAACCAATCCCTCTCCAAATGAAGCGAAAAAAAATGCTGGCCCTGTCAATATGCACAACAAAACACAATTCTATTCACATTGCATTATTACTGTGTAAGGCAGGGGTGTCAAACTGCTGGTCCACAGCCCGGTTGCATCATGCGGAGGCCATGCCCACCCCAGCTCTGACAATGCAAAAAAAGTTGCGATACATCACGACACATCACGTGACGTGGCGAGTTTGACATCTACGGTATAGAGCAATGATGTATCAATGACATATTATTGTGTTATGCATATTGGCAGAACCAATATTTTTCTCTCTAGCAAATAGCCCTGGCTCACCAATGCTGCCTCATCTTTGCCTAAAATATGAATTGCCCCACGTTTTCACCTGTCAGATCTGCTGAGTCTATAACTCTCAGAATCTTCATAAATGATTGGGAATTATAGTTCCATTTCTGAACATCCTCACAGTGGGGAAGCTACCCCAAGGCTGCTTTTTCCAAAAAGCAGAACTAAAGAAGTTTCTTGGATGAGAAGCAAAATGTTTTCAAAGGGACCCCCCCCCCCAAGAAAGTCCAGTTGCCTTTTGGAAAAAGCATCCATGGGGCAACCATGGTCTATATGATTGAGAATATTATCCATAGACAGTGAGGGAGCTAGCTACATAGGTTTAACTGGACTAAAAACTTTTGTAACTCAGTGGAATAAGCATATAAATGCTTGATGTGTTAAAATTAGCTTCATGCTGGCAATTGAAGACAGTTCTGTTCAGCACTGCATCAATATCTTTCAGCAAGAAGTCAAAGCTTCTGACTCAGAAGGGGAAGACTACACTAACTCACTAAGGGCTGGGATTGGGGAAAATCCGCAATCTGAAGGATTACAGGTAGTCCTCAATTTACAATAGTTCATTTAGTGGCCATTCAAAGTCACAACAGCACTGAAGAAAGTAACTTATAACCATTTTTCACAGTTATGAACTTTGAAGCATCTGCATGATCATGGGATCAAAATTCAGATGCTTGGCAACTGAGCCATACTTATGACTGTTGCTGTGTCCCAAGGTCAAGTGATCACCTTTAGCAAACTTCTGACAAGCAATGTCAATGGGGAAGCCAAATTTACTTAAGAACCAGGTTACTAACTTATCAACTGCAGTGATTAACTTAACCGTGGCAAGAAAAGTTGTAAAATGGGACAAAACTCACTGAACAAATGTCTCACTTAACAACAGAAATGTTGGGCTCAACTGTGGTCCTAAGCTGAGGTCCACCTGTGTCTGACTGAACTATACTGGGGGGGGGGGAACCACGTAGACAAACATATCTCCTACTTGCAGTCCTTCCAATACAGCAGTATTTTCAAATTAGCCTTCAAAGTTTTGTTCTAGTTACTATTATTGGATTTCACCTTTTACTGAGGTGAAATAAAACCTCAATAAAAGATGGTTTTATTACTTATAAATTAATGATGTATTATAGTTAAATGGTCTTTTTAAGAGTAAACAGCCTTTGGGAATTGGGGTATAAAAGCAAATAACAAATATAATAAATGCTGTGTAAAAGACCACCTTAGTTTAATCATTGAAAATAGGTTTCAAGATGAATCCTGGCTCAAGTTAAGTCAAGAGTTTAGGATACTGACAAATGGTGTGTACAGAATGGTGGCTTTGTGAAGCTATAATCAGAGCAAAGTCATCTGATGATGGCAGTGGCAGCACTCAAAAAGGTCAGGGCATTGTGCAAACGTGCAATTGAAGCCCCATCACTTTTTTTTCCAGTTGTAATCGACTCTTCACTTTTACATCCCTCTCTGTAGACATCCTCCCTGAATCTGAGTTTTTGGCTTCCCAAATGAAGTCAGTTTTAAGAATGAGAGGAGTAACAAAATGTAACTTATTTTTCTTTCAAAGTAATGCTATAGGCAACCCCAAATTAAAGGGCTACAATAAAAGAAACCCATACAACTATCTTTTTTTTTAATGCACAATTGCAAACTTTTTTTTTTTTTAAATGTAGGATGGTAAAAAGAGCAGGAACATATCAAATAGCACAGGTGTGGATCAGCCCTTAGCCCGATGGTTTCTGATGGAGCTTTCCCCTTTTCATAACTTCATATGCTGAGAGGGCCAATAGTGTTTCAAGCAACTGATTCCAGGAAACTGATAGGCAACGTGGGTGGGATCCATTAGACTTTATTCACTTCCTATGGTACCTTCCAAGCTTCCCCCCACCAAATATAGTTTATTTCTTTTAATTAAATAAATGAAAAGGAAAGATGGAATGCCATATTGTAAAGTTAACTGCAAGCCTCAGACATCTTTATTTCTAGGAAATCCTCTGCTCTAATAAAGAACCCACTAGCATATTTGAAAAACAAAGCGACCGTGGATTTTGTATTTCAGAATCTGCAAGACAATAATAGGGCTTTGATCAGAAGGCGTCTTTCTTGTTGTCTTGCAGATTATACCTCCTCTCCCATGGATGTTGCTATAGTCAAGTGCAATGTTTCTTAATCTCAGCAACTTTAAGATGTGTGGACTTCAACTCCCAGAATTCTCCAGCCAGAATTGAAGTCTACACATCTTTAAAGGGTTGAGGTTGAGAAACACAACTGTAGTGGATACTTGTCTAGTTCTTTGTTTGGAAGTCTCCCCGGCTTCTCTGAAAGAAGGAGAAGTAACTTGGAGTAATATAGAGCCTCTTGGGAGGCAAGTGATGTTAGAAAGCTGAGGAAGAAACAACTTCTGGATATTTGGTTATTGGCTGCACCCTTCCTTCAATGATAGCCAGGGTTTTTTGGGGGCAGCCCACTGTGGGAGAGCACCCACAAAATGTTCTCACAATGAAAATCCATGAAATCCAAACGGTGATGTGGCTTGCAATACAGTGGAAAATTACAACAGAAGTGCAATTGTGAGCTGGGATATACTGTATATAATATCCCTGCTCACAATATGAGTCAGAAAATCCCCCTCCACATATATCACAAAATAAATGAAAACCTATCAATTTGCTGCCCTCTTATGTGATCACTATGGCAGATGTTTTATCATTCCTATGGTTGAACCACCCTGCATGGATTTTTTTTTCCTAATACTTAAAACAAATATGGTGTGAAAAGCAGCAGAACGGCTGAATTTTAGTAATGTTTCTGGGGAATCAAAGATAAAACAATTTACAGACAGGAGAATACAACTTCCAGACAGCTCTGCCACTTGTCTTCTAGAAATTAAGCACTGAATATTCAGAGCAGATGTTCTTATTTGCTCTCTGTTCAGAGTTTTCACATTTCAGAAGCTTAATACGTATACACACACATGCTTTAAAGGCATATATAGTTAAATGTCAGTGGTTGTTATACAAGAAAGAAAGAGAAAAAAAGGGAAGGGGGAAAAATTATTCAAAACCAGTAATTAAAGCTTCATTCCCTGCAGGAGCAAAGACTAAGTTTGGAGCAATTTCAGGGAGGCTATTTTGAGGATTAATTAACAATGCAATACTATACATGTCTATCAGAAGTACATCTTACTGAGTTCAGCAGGACTTTATCCTTAGATAAATATGCAGAGTTGACTTCCCCAAATGGATTGGTACTACAGCTCCCATAATCTCCAACCAGCAAAACTGATCTGTGCTTGCTGGTGATCATAGCCATTCAAATTTAATAAATCTAGAGGTGTAAATTTGGGTAAGACTGGTACATAGGCTTTTATAATTAGTGTATCCCCTCCTGAGTTTATTAGCTAGCAATAAAATGGGTTGAACTGGCAAAACATTTATCTAAGGGCACAGGAGCTCTTAAAAGCTTCAAAAGCTAATTGGTTGCCAGCTTAAGCTGGTATTTGCATAATTTCAGGTCCCTTGGATAAAACCACCTACTGCAAAAAAGAAAGCATCAAAGTGCACTGATATGGCAGGAGGGGGGGGGGCTATCTAAATGCATGTGAATGAAAGGGAGCATTACCAGAGAGAGGGCTATTGTGGAAGTAACTTTTCAGGCCAAAGAGTCTGTGAATTTCCTCTTTCAAAATAGGGCTTTGCACCAAGCTGTAAAGTGGCTTGTTTGCTTTGGAAACTCAACTATGGCATAATTGACAAGCATAACATTTCCTGAGCAAGTCCATTAAGGATGCAACTCTGGAACTTGCTACAATGGATAAAACTTTCACCACCCACACTCAGGCAAGGTTATCCATGGGCTGTGATTGCTCCTTTCTTTCTTGGAGTTATTTTGGATTAAAGCGTGGGGGAATGCTTTCAAAATTAGTTTCGGGTATTCCAGGGCCTTGGACAATTGCCTGCCTGCCTTACCATCATTTGGACTCCTTTTGGAAATGATAATATAGTTATAAGTCTCAGCCTGACACTCCTGCTCATGGATGAGCAGGCAAGTTCTCCAGTTGTAGAGCTGCAGAAGGCAACTTAAGGGGAAAGACAGTTGCTAAGCGCTAGTTGAAGTCAGCAAGTCACCCACCCTGTTTAGACTGCTGAAACTAGATATGCCTTTTGTAGGGAATCACTGCTGATTGCAGCCCTAGTGAGCTTTGGCTATACAAGGCACCAATACATTATGCGCATTCTAGGTCCCTTATTGGGTAAGATCTCTGAGGCTGGCTTTCTGATCTGAATAAGATTTGAGAGAAACTGAAAAATAGCTTGATGTTGATTGAATTTAGAATAGAATAGAGCTGGAAGGGACCTTGGAGCTCTTCTAGTCCAGCCCCCCGCTCAAGCAGGAGAACCCATACCATCTCAGACAACTGGCTATCCAGTCTCTTCTTAAAAACCTCCACAATTTCTGAAGGCAAGTTGTTCCACTGGTTAATTGTCCTCATTGTTAGGAACTTTCTCCTTAATTCCAAGTTGCTTCTCTCTTTGATCAGTTTCCAACCATTGCTTCTTGTCCTGCCCTCTGGTGCTTTGGAGAATAACTTGACCCCCTCTTCTTTGTGGCAGCCTCTCAAATACTGGAATATTGCTATCATGTCACCTCTATTTTTTATTTTCTTTAGACTAGCCAAATCCAAGTCCTGCAGTTGTTCTTCATAATCTCCAGGCCTTGAATCATCTTAGCTGCTCTTCTCTGAACTTTTTCCAAGGTCTCAACATCTGTTTTGTAGTATGGTGATCAAAATTGGTTGCAATATTCCAGGTGTGGTCTCACTAGGGTTTTATAAAGCGGTACTAATACTTTGTGTGATCTTGATTCTATGCCTCTGTTTATACAGCTCAGGATTGTATTAGCTTTTTTGGCTGCTGCTGCACATTGCTGGCTCATAGTCAAGTGATCATCCACTAGGACTCCAAGGTCCTTCTCACAGTTACTGTTTTTGAGCCAGGTCTCACTGTACTTATGTAAAACTTTGCTTTTCTCCACATTAAAACTCATTTTGTTGGATAGGGCCCATTGTTCCAGTTTGTCAAGATCTTTTTGAATCCTGAGCTTGTCTTCTGGAGTGTTGGCTATTCCTGCCAGTTTAGTGTCATCTGCAAATTTGATGAGTTCCCCTTCTGTTCCCTCATCTAAGTCATTGATGAAGATATTGAAGAGTACTGGGCCTAAGACGGAACCTTGTGGTACCCTACTGCTAACTTCTCTCCATGTGGATGTAGTACCATTGAGAACTACTCATTGAATACAGTTTGTCAGCCAGCTACAAATCCATCTAGTGGTGATTGTCTATTCCACTTCTTTCTAGCTTACTAAGGAGTGGGTTGTTGTCTACTTTGTTGAATGTCTTACTGAAGTCTAAGTATACTATGTCCACAGCGTTTTGCTGGTCTACTAATTTGGTCACTTTATCAAAGAATGAAATAAGATTGATTTGGCATGATCTGTTTTTAACAAACCCATGCTGGCTACCAGTTATAACTTTGTTTGCTTCTAGCTGTTATGTCTTCAGCATTCCTAAAGAGAAATCTGGGGTGGAGATACACGTTAAGAGTAGAAACTGACAGAGATAAGCAGGTATGTTGTAAACTCACTGGCGTCTCCTGAAATAGCAGGGAGTTCTCTTTCTTTTTATATATATATATATATATGATTTTTGAGAGTTTTCCATAGATAAAAGACAAATTCAGAAATATGTAAAGAAAAGAGAAAAAAAGAAAACATGCCGAGACCAAAACAAAGAGAAACAAAAACAAAGAAATAATATCAAACTTTCCTTATAGCAGTTACAAGCTAATCCTCCCTCCCTCTTAAATATGACAGTAATCCATTCAACTCCTTATTCAATTCTTTTTCAGTCACCAAAGCCAGAAATCATCATTTCACTTTCCCCCTCATTTTCAGCAAGAAATTCATAAAAGTTTCTAAGTCTTTTATAAAAGTACTTTTGTTTTGTCCCTGATCATACAGGTTAGTCTGACATTTCTGTTCATTCTGCCATCTTCACAATCTGTTCCATGTCCTTTCCTGTAGGATTTGCTTGGCCTTTTCAGGGATTTCCTTTGCAAGATGAAGAGTGTGCAAACAGAGCAGAAAATGGAATGGAAACTGAGATTCCCCAAATCCCAGTTATACACACTTATATGCTTATAAGTGGCTGAGAATGACAGGGATGGTTGGCATTATATAGTAAATGGTACCTGAAAGCTTTGGATGTTGCTCCCAAAGTTGCCACCTGAGTGTAATTCATAATGGAGAATTATTAAATATGTGAGGATTATTATAATAAACATAAATGACATCTAAATGTAAATTAAACACAAATTAGTTTTTGCTATGATCCCAAATATTACTGTGTTCTGTCCAACTGCTGCTGTTATGTTGTTTGTTATGCTCTGGCATGTCATGGTTGTGGTTTGGGGAGATGGGATGGGGAATTTACACATCTTCATTAAGGATAAAATTAGGATAATAATAATAATAATAATAATAATAATAATAATAATAATAATAATAATGATAATAATAATAATAATAATAATAATAATAATAATAATAATAATAATAATAATAATAGAGTTGGAAGGGACCTTGGAGGTCATCTAGTCAAACCCCCTGCTCAGGCAGGAAACCCTATACCATTTCGGACAAATGGCTGTCCAGTCTCTTCTTAAAAACTTCCAGTGTTGGAGCATTCACTGCTTCTGGAAGCAGGTTGTTCCACTGGTTAATTGTTCTAACTGTCAGGAAGTTTCTCCTTAGTTCTAGGTTGCTTCTCTCTTTGGTTAGTTTTCATCCGTTGCTTCTTGTCCTGCCTTCAGGCGCCTTGGAGAATAGCTTGACTCCCTCTTCTTTGTGGCAGCCCCTGAGATACTGGAACACTGCTATCATGTCCCCCCTCATCCTTCTCTTCATTAGACTAGACATACCCAATTCCATTGTTTATATTTTAAGGTTTTAAGTAACAACTGCAGAATAAAGGTCTAATGAATTTGGAATTGTCCTGGTAAAACATGCAACTCGACAGCTTGCTTATTTCCAAAGGGATTCCAAATGAACATTCAGGGCACAAGCAAGTACCCGCAAAGTGCACAGAATCCTTTCCCTGCTTTTCTTGGGATTTTGCTGCTCTCTAGTGGGCAATTTATGTAAAAAAAATCCCCCTCTACTTGTGCAATGAAAGGCTAATATTTGGGATTCATTAATAACACAATAAGCGTCACCCTAAGGATGAGATAGATCACAGCTTGAATACAATACGTTTAAAAGCTGATTTCCAAGTTGTATGTATATCCTTCTGAGAAGTCTAATCAAAAATAAGATCCACCAAATTAAATGGGATTAAGATTGCAATGTATAGATTTTAGTCTCCAAAGGATTACCATTTCTGTATTTGAAATTAAGTCTTACTGAATTCAATGGACTCCTGTATTGGAGTAGGTTATAAAGACAGAAAGTAAAATAAAAGCAAATAAATGAATAGTATATCTCACTGCAAGTAGCAAAATAAGTACAATAATACAACATGTGGAAAAATGCCATTTTTCCTTATTCCATCATATAGAGATAAGATACCATAATAGCAAGATCAGCTTGCCCTGTTTATATTGATTAGGACTGTGCATTACTCAACTAAGGAATTATTCTCATATCCTAATAACTACGTCACAAAGATGTCTTGCTAACCATTTTTAGGGGATGTAGCTTCATGATATCACCTTCAGCTTGTCACCAGCTAACTGCAAGAAATTTGACATTAGCAGTCCAGATTTAAGGTGACCTTATTGGACTCAATGAGACCTAGTATATTTGTACAGGGTTATGTTATAAAGTGACTGTGACCCAGTATTTCTCAACCTTAGAAACTTTTAAGATGTATGAACTTCAACTCACAGAATTCCCCAGCCAGCAATACTGCCTGGAGAATATTGGGAGTGGAAATCCACACATCTTAAAGAGGCCAAAGTTGAGAAACACCAATCTAAATTTTCATCCTTTCCATCTCTGTTTAATTTTTCAAGATCATCCAAAATTGGATTAAAACGGCCTTGCAAATAAATGCTGCCAATGACGGTGTTTACACAAAATGTTTAATACAGAGACTCTGAGAAGAGGAAAAATTAAAACACACACACACACACACACACACATACTCCCCTTTCCTATTGCCAGTGCCCAAGAAACAAAAGGGAAGAGAAATATACAGTAGTCTGCAATTGTAATCAGGAGTACTTGTAGCATGTTTGTCTTTCTGACTGAAAATAATCTAGCATATATTTGCAGCAAAAATGCAAGCTCATAACAGTCTCTGAAGGAAAAGTAAGAGGACTGTAGTAGTTAACGGCCATATTTCATTTGATATGAAGAAATGATAATTTACAATTTCAAAGAAAGGGAGCTTTACAGAAGAAATTGGCAGCGAATGCAACTCTGCATAAAGAAGACAATCAAATGGAGCATGACTGATAGAGGAGAGTAATACCAGAAGCAAGGTATGCAAAAGGTATTTTATGCCATTGGAAATCAGAAATAGTGTTCAGACCTTTGGTGCTGAAAGACATGAGATTCAGGGGAAGAAAAAGAAATATGGTAGAATGGAAGACAGGGCACCTGACCTCTAAAGCACAGAGAAGATGCAACTATGATCCAAATAATATAAAGGAACTCATGACTATGGTAGTTGGGGATTCCAACAATGAAGAACTGAAAAAATGTATGTTTATGAATTGTGCTGTGAGTTGTAAGAATCAGAAATGTGACAAAACAAGATGCTACATCGCTGCTGATACATTGTGGCAAGGAAGATGGGTTGGGAGGTGGGAAGCCTAATAGGAATCAATGAGAGACAACTGGCCATTTGAAATAATATTTCATACCTTAGACCCTGTGGGGAAGATTAGCCACTGAGGCAATTTTCTTCATCCCGTCTTGTTTTATCTTCCTCATGCCCTGCATATTCTCACATAAGAAGGTTGTTGGAGTGTTGATGTTATGTTTTCTAGTAATATATGTGTGGACAATTAATACTGCAAAGAATAGTTACAGTCATGTAAAAAAATTGAAAATCTTGAAAGGAAACTCAAGAGTCAGGCAGATAGTTTAGTGTGTTTGTCCATCCTTTAATCCATAGAAAAAAGATCAGAAAAAATATTGTAAGCCAGTAATTACCCATGAAAATGGTTTCAACAGGGAAAAAAAATTATGTATTTCTGGGTTTGAGGACTAAGTTATCTGAAGGATCAGAGGGAACCATAAGAGGATCACTTATGTTTGATCTGATATTAATCCACAGGGAAGACTTAGTTGAGGAAAGTAGATGAAATAGAAAAGTGTGCATATAATGTTGGAATTCTCATTTTTCAGGGAAACTAAAATTAAACACAGTCAAACACATTGCTTGGATGTAAGAAATGTGGATTTTAATAACTCAGGGCAGTGACTGTTAAGTAGGTCTGCATGGCTGGAGAAACTAATGGGAAAAGAAGCTAGTGATAGGTAGGAGTTCCTAAAGAACAAAATGCTAAAAGCACAATTGAAAACAATTCCCATGAGGAAAGAAAAGGAGGACAGCAGAAGAAGATAATGTTTCTACGCATAAGGGAAAACCTGAAAATGAAATGAAACGAACAAACAAAACCACAAAGAGGAAATGAAAAGAGCACTAAATTGCTAAGAAAGACAGCAGACATAACAGTACAGCCTGGAACTACAGAATGGGTTTTAAAAGAGCAAAAGCTCAAACTGAGCAGAACTGAGTGAAGGATGCTAAGACAAAAATAGGCTGCTTTAAATATGTTCAAAATAAAAAGAAAAGAGAAGAATCAACATATCAGCTGCACAACAAAGAAAACCAATTAGTAATAGCAAAAGCAGATGCCTTAAGTTACAACAAAAAAAAGTATGCATTCTACCAGAAAATTGTGGGGAGCAGGAAGAAGGGGGCAGGCTCAAAGTTCGAGATTGGTAAAAACATGCTTGGAGAATAACAATTAACTTTGAGTTTAATTTTTAGGATCAGATGAATTGCATCCTAAGAAACTAGGGCCAAACACTTAAACATTCCTAAGAAATTCTAGAGAATGGATGAATACAAAATGTAAAATACAGGTAGTTCTCACTTACTGACCATTAGCAAACATTTGAAATTGAAATGGAATCCAGAAAAGATACGATCTGAACTCAAAGTTGTGACATCTGGGTTCCCAATGTGGTCACGTGGTTGCATTTTTGTGCTTGGCGCATGGTCTGCAGATCAATGGGGTTTTTTTGCCAGAAACCAATGTTTGCTTCTGGTTTCCAGCAAAAAATACTCACTGCAAACAATAGTTTTGCTTAATGACTGTGGCATTCACTTTATGACCACCAGGTTTGCTTTACAACTGCCACGTTTGTTTTATAAATTTTGTGTTTGCTTAATGACGGCCACAAAAATGTAAAATAGGGTTGGTTGTGTGATGATTGGCTTAATGACCAGCATAACTAATGAGTGTAATTCCAGGCTCAATTATAGTCATAAGTCAAGGACTACCTGAACTACAAAAGAGCCCTTACCTTTAAAAAGAGGGAAAAGATAAAACCCTGCAAACAACAGTCCAATCAGTTTGACACTGATATTTGGGGAGATTCTAAAGCAGACCATAAAGAAATCCTCTTGCAAGCACCTTGAAAACCGTATGGTATTTACCACTAATTGGCATAGATTAATCAAGAACAAATCTTGGAAGATTAACTTCATCTTTTTTTTGAATTAGGTACTTTTCTTTACAAGGTGGGAATATATTATCCATAGACATAGTATATCTTGATCTTAGCATTTGACATAGTACCACATGGCACTTTGTTTAACAAGCTAATTAAGTGTGAGCTGGATAGCATACAATTAAATATATACATAGCAGGCTCAAACTATTCTCAATTGTTCATCAAATTAGAGAAAAGTATCTAGTGAAGTGACTCAAGAATCACTCCTGGGTATTCTTTAATATTTTTTATTAATACTTGGATGAAGAGATGGAAGGAATGCCTATTAAATTTGCAGATCTTACAATTGGATAGTGGTGATGGTGGAGGAGGATATAAAATACTCTATGACAAGGAGCCTGACACTCTGTGGTGTTGTGACTCCCCCGTTCTATTTGTATGGGTAGCAATAATTGCAGAATGCATTTTCCAGTTTATGTGGCATTTCCATTGTGCTGCAGAAGCCTAAAATGCCGTCCTCCATTGTGGCAATCAGCTAGCTGTGTGTGATGTTATTTGAACTCCCCATATCTGAAAAGAAGTTGAGAGAAAAAGGGAATGTACTATCATCATTTACTCTTGAGAAAGCCAATTGTCTTCAAATGGCATATCAGCTCACATCAGCATACATGCCACTGGGTGCAAATGCCCCCAAAAGGGGAGGGCAGCCAACATTTCCATTCTCTTATTCAAGTTGGGAGTTTTTTGCTCATCTGAACAACTGAGCTACCTTGAAACTGTGGCTAAAGCAGCCCAGCAAGTGTATCATTTTATGAGCAGACACGCATAGGGGCAACCTTGGTACCATGTCCTCTTCCCAGTTCCAGGACAGCTGCTCTTATGCTAAGTCCTGCACTTCTCCCTGCCAGATGTTGTAATGGTATGTGAGAAAGACCTTCTCTGAAGGAAGAGATGCTGCTTGGGCAATGATCAGGTAAGAGACTGTATAACCCACCGCTGCATAACAGGCAGAGAAAGAGCTCAGAAGGAATCCTACCTAATGTCTCAGGCTGAAGAGGAAATGTGGGGGATTAGTACTTTCAGGTAAGATCCTCTTAATGTAGCCTTATAATAAATTAGAAATAGCTCCTCTGAACTGTTTCTGGTATACTGAGAAGGCTGACAGCTACATACCATGTTAGGTGTAGACTCTTTTTCCCTCTCTTTCCAAGGAATTGGAGGTTGTAGGTCTGGGCTCCCTGTCTGTCCACTTAGTTCTCAACCCTCTGAACACCACAAAATTTATACTTCTTTCATATTTGCTAGTAACTCCAGAAGGTCATCACAGTTTAGATTTCTGCCCTAGAAACAGAAATAAAATTCAAAATGAATTAGAGAAATTAGAGAAAGAGAGTGAAAGTAGTAATGACATTTAACAAAGGCAAATTGAGAGCGCTTAGTTAGAAAATTGGAATTAAATATCCTGATTTTCACCTAGTTGATTGCAAATTGACAATAAGCTAGCTGTTCACTAGGGCTGCAAACATGGGAAATGCAATGTTAGCCTGCATTTATAACACTTAATTTCCAAATTGCAGGAAGTATAAGGCTGTAAGTTCTGCTTTGGTCAAACCCCATCTGAAGAATTAGTTTTAGTCACCACCACACTACCAGAAAAAATTTGGGAAGGCGGAATGGATTTAGATAATGAGCAACAAAGATATTCAGAGGACTAGAATTAAGTCATATGAAGAGAAATTCAAGGAACTGAAGTATGTCCAATCTTGATGATGAGGTGATGGTGGGTATAACAGCACTCTTCAAATACCTGAAAAGGTATCACACAGAAAAAGGCCAAGATGGGGTTCTCCCTGGTTTTAGAGGACAAGAGACAGAACAATGGATGGATTTTGTTTTAGGAAAGCAGATTTGGACAGAATCAATATATTACTAAAATGTCTGTCTATAAACTTGAACTAGCCAAAATGATGCATCACGGGACAACAGGGTTTAAATCAAGATACCTCAAATGCACTAATTTAAAGAATGAGTACAAAATTGGGGGCCCATTTCTCCAGTGCAACTGAAATTTCTTCATATCAGTTGAATTTATAACTTCTGACTGCTATAGTGCCATTGTGGGCACATGATGTGATTTCTGATGTTCCCTGCCAGCTTCCCACAAGCTGAGTGGGGAAATGGTAAACCTCAGAAGCATTGGCGTGTGTATGTGTGTGTGTTAAAAAAAAATCAAGATGGTGGTGATTGCACAATTGAAGTCTATCTCTTTTTTTGAGTATGTTGCATGTACAATACATAGTATAACACTGAGTAAGGACATGAAAATGAATGGCTTATTTGACCCTGTCCTTCTCTGTGATTTTGTAATGGACTTTTTGAATAGGCACAGTATATTGATTCATAGACAACCAACAGGCTTTGTTAGAACAACATGCAAAGTCATACACACATAGAAAATCTCAATATGGTTAACATGAAGCATAGCAAGTTGGGTAAGTGCATTCATCTAGTCACTGAAGTATGCAGTTGAATATAGTACAGCCTATTGATTTCTTGGCAGGATTAAAGTCATCAAAAGAGGGCAGCAGAAAGCTGCTATAGGAGTAGGGAAAAAAGGGGCAAAGTAATAAGCATTTATCATCTATTTTGTAAACCTACTGTAAACTTCCATAATTGACTACTAGCTGAAAGCTATAAAAGCAGGCAAAGCCCTCCTTTATGAGATAGAAGAGGTCTTCCTCACTTGCCCCTAATCATGGCTCTATATGCCCCAGTAACTATTTTTTGTGACATGACTTTGCTCGTCTCATCTGCAGACCTCAGTAAAAGCAACTGGAATTACTATTTCACTGTTCCAGTTTGAAAGTCACATTTTTTCCAATTCTCATAACATACTTTTTGCTGTAGTCATGATCTATGATGCTGCTTCAATTGATGACACATTCCAAGGACAGGGAATCTGCCCAGCTTTTCTTTCAGACTGCTAATGGGCATCCCTGTTCCATCCTATCAGTGGGCTCTGCCCTCCATGGTCATCTTAGCTTGGGCTTCAAAAAAGTCTAAAAGCTTTTGACTGAGGCATCAATGGAACTTTCTGTAGCTCTTGTCTGATCTCATGAAGACATCTTATGAGTTTAACACTTTTTTGAAAGAGCATTAGACACATGTTTGGAGAGTGATATATCTATTTTTGTAATAGCCCAATTGACAAGCATAGAGGAAAGTTTGCAAGCATCATCTGAAGAATTTTTTCCTGCTTTACCCCCAAGGTTCCCGTTAATGCCTGGCATTAATTAATTAATTAATTAATTAATTGCTGGCAATGGGGTGGGCGCGGCTCCGGTATGATGAAACCAGCCCGCGGGCTGGCAGTTTGACACCCCTGATCTAGGTGGTACCTCACTCAATAGTATTAACTGTGAGAGGGATCTTGAAGTCCAGTGAACAATCACTTAAATATGAGCCAGCAGTGTGCTGCAGCTGCCAAAAAGGCCAACACTATGCTGGGCTGCATTAACAGAGGGATAGAATCAAGATCTCAAGGGTTACCACAAAGAAGAGGGAGTCAAGCTATTCTCCAAAGCACCTGGGGGCACCTGAGGGCAGGACAATGGATGGAAACTAATCAAGGAGAGAAGCAACCTGGAACTAAGAAGAAATTTCCTAACAGAACAATTAATCAGTGGAACAACTTGCCTCCAGAAGTTGTGAATGCTCCAACACTGGAAGGTTTTAAGAAGAGATTGGACAACCATTTGTCTGAAATGATATAGGGTTTCCTGCTTAAACAGGGGGTTGGACTAGAAGACTTCCAAGGTCCTTCCAACTCTGTTTATTCTATTCTATTCTATTCTATTCTATTCTATTCTATTCTATTCTATTCTATTCTATTCTATTCATCTTTCCAAGTAGTGTCTGGATTCTCTAATCTTATCCCTATGTTATAGCCCAATCCTGGATTAACCATTAAGCAAAACAAGCATTTGCTTAGGGCACAAAGAGAATGGGTGGCATTACAGAGTCCCTCCCTATCTATTATGCTCTTAACTCTTCCACTGCCATATTGAATTTTAATTTTCAGCATTTATTGAGACATAGCATGAATTAAGCAACGAAGGGCTGGCAAGGACTGTGGTTGCCCTATGCTTAGAGACAGTGATGGGTGGTTTATTTTCCTTCTGGTAGGTGATGGTTGGTGAGCATGTAAACAAAGCCAGGGAATCATCCAAGACTAATTTTAACTTGACCTGCAATAAATAGGAACAAGTTGTTTCATCAGGCCTGTCATTGGAGCAGAATAAGAACCAGGAATGGGAGTAGCAAATTTTAATTCCAAAGATTTTTTTTTCTCCTATGAGAGATTAATAGTTGGCACTAATGCAGACATGAGGAAGATCCCTAACATTAGGGCTGTAGTTCTCAGAAATCTGCATGCCCAAACCTAGTGTTTCTTGTTCTGTGGTTGCTTTACCTCTGAGAGATCCTGAGATTGGGGAAATGGAATTTCCTGCCACCTAGGAAGTGCCAGGCAGGGAAGTATTTGGGATTAAAACAAAGTGATTAATCTCCTTTCTCTTTGACAAATGGGAGAGAATTTCTAGTGTCCAAGTAGGAATTGTATGCAAGATTCATATCCCTCATTATTCTCAGGACTTGAGGAAGGAAGGAGGTGACAAGTCAGGATTAAGAAAAATGATGCCAATAGGTTCCACGTCTCCCTGATTTTTGTGGGCTCAGCTCAAGGGTTATTATCTAGCCATCTTGCCACAGTCTTAGTTGTAACGATAGTTGGAATGTGGTTACTTTTTCAGCGCTGAAAGAAATTTATTTATTTATTTGTATCCTGCCTTTATCATTTAACTCAAGGCAATAAATATATCTAACACTTTCTTCCTCCTATTTTCCCCACAACAACCTCTCTGTGAGGTGGATTAGAGTGAGAGAGAATGACTGGCCAAAAGTTACCCAGCTGGATTTCATGATTAAGATGGGACCTGAATTTACAGTCTCCCACTTTCTAGCCTGGATCTGTAGCCACTAGACCAAACTAGGTCTCTAGAAAAAGTTAGATATATCTGGGCCTTGTTAACCAAAAATTTACATTGGCTTTTCCTCTCATTAGAAGTAATGGGAGTAATTATTATTTTAAAATAGCTGGTAATATCTTTTTGTGTGTGGAAAACGGGAGCTCATGATGAAATCATTATTTTTAGTCAATAGTTTGGCATGATTTAATTTTTAAAATTTTGGAGATTTTACAAAAGGAATACAAGTTCCCAAAAAAGAATGAATCATAACACATTGTTTGGTCTTGAAGCCCTTGCAGCCTCTGAAATTTCTGAGACATGTTTTGTGTTGTAAAAAGTCATCATCAAAAGTAAATGGACAATTTATTATTAACAAAAATAAAAAAGGGACAGTTTATATGATGTTTGAAATAAAGAAGTGGGTATCCTTTAACTGTGGAATTGATAGCTTCAGTTTTAAGGAACATTAGATATGTTTCTTATGCCTTAAAAACGTATTATAGAAAGAATTATTATTTTCTTCCTTTAATTATGAGGAAATATTATGTTTGTAATTATCCCAATTGGGAAGGCAGCCTGCGGCAATTACAGATGTAAATTCACCTTGTCACAGTTACTTTACAAGTGATTCCTTTTAATAAAAATAATTATTATGATATCATAGGGAATGATGCCCTTGGGGATTACAAACTCAGATTATGCTGTTTTACTAGGAGAGGCAAGCAATTTGAGAATCAGAGGGGCAAAGACCAAATCTATCTTGAAAGCATAGACTGAATTAAGACTCAGGATAGATCCATCAATATCAACAGGATTGAATTGTGAGTAACTCATTAAATTAATAGGCATACCAAAGTATGTCCAGGTAGTCCTCCACTGGTCCTTTACTGCTGTTGCAGCAGCTCTGAGTCACATGATCAAAATTCTGGTGCTTGGCAATGGGCATGTGCAGTGTCCCAGGATCACGTGACTTTACCACTTGTAACCTTCCCAGCTGGCTTCTGACAAACAGTCAAGGGGGAAAGCATAAAGGATGACATGATTCAAACAATTCATTTAACAACTGCAGCAATTTGCTTAACAACTCTAGCAAGAAAAGGTTAAAAAAAAATGTGACTTACTTAACAACCACCTTACTTAGAAACAGAAATTCTGGTTTCAGTTGTGGCTGTAAGTCAAAGACTACCTGTATAAGCCTAGATCCAGTCTTATATTTTCCAACCTATTAGTTATTCCAAACTATGGAATAGTAAAAAAAAGTTAATGGTAGTAAACTACTGGCTTCATGTTTTGCTGACTTTTGATTTCATGGATTTGAACACAATCATTCTAATTGGTAAACCTTAGGTCAAGGACAAGCAACTGTTTTTGGTTTGGCTTTGAGACTGCACTTTTTATTATTTTAGCGTTTCAGGATGAAATAATCTTGTCCTTTGGGTGGTGATGGTGGATGGTAGAGTCTAGAGATTTGATGCATGAAAATGGTCTTGTTTTGCTCCACAAAGGCATAATAAACCGTTTCTATTTCTTCGTTCAAAGATATTTGTAAAAACTCAGGTGTTTGTCAGTGTAATCCGGGAGGTTTGGGAAGCTGCAAAATGAATGCTTGGGCTTGCATGCAGTTATGCACTTCTTGTTCTTGCTAGGGCAATGCCATAATTCAGTGGTTTGCTACTGAGATCTTTAGTTCTCATTCTTCTATCTCTTCTTCCCAGCTGTTGTGTAGTGTTGTTTAAAATCATCAGATCATCTTTATACAATTTATTTTTCCCTGTTCCTAGCCCTGGGAGGGGACATCCCCTGGGCCCCCTAACAGGGGCTGTTCTTCCTCGAAATAACCAAAGCTGTCAGGACCTGGGTACAATTCAACTGTCTGTTCTTCCCAAAGGTCCTGACTCCTGTCAGCTGCAGGAGTTTTGCTACTTCCAGCAAGCCCTGGCAGAGTCTATCCATCTGCCTCCATTTAAGCAATTTTGACGTTTTGCTGATCCACAGGGATCACAATGCGTGTCTATGTTTTGGAGAAGCAGAGATGGCTGGGGGCTTGTTTTCTGAACAAACACTCTAATAAGTTCTGGGTTATTTTTTAAACTAAAATGTGGGCCTCAGAATATGAGTTTTCACACCTTCTTGGCTGGTCTCTTAGATAAAGAGATTAGGATGGATGTCTTGTTCCTTTTTGCTATCTTGACATTAAGTATGCACCATTTCCCCACTCAGCCAGCCTGCATATTTTCTGGGGAACACCAGTATTAAAAGTCTTAAAATATATTTCTAGTCAAACAGCAGCTCACTAACTTATCTGGTCTATAAAGCTTTAAATGGCCAGTTATTAATTTGTTTAACAACTCAAGCAAACCAAAGTACTAAATTCAAATTCCACCTGGAAGGTGCATCATTAAACTGTGAAAAATCCAGTTCCCTAATGTGTGTGTGTTTTTCCAGTGGAATTGGTGTTGAAAGAAGATGTGCTTTTCATAAAAAAAAGTGCTTATGATGCCCAGATGATCCACATGGCCTTGGTAACCTACAGTTTAGGGCAGAGATGCCAAAAACAAAAAAGCACCCCACACAGTCCATCAGAATACTTCTGTAGGCAGAGTGGGCAGGGCAAAAAAAAAAAAAAAAGGTGGGATCTTTTTTGTATATTTTTCCTTAGGGGATGGGTTGGGTCCTCCAGAGAATTAAGGCAGCCATTCCAGTCCTTCAACCTTTCCCCAAACCATCCGTTTTATAGTGTAAACTTGTCATAGGATTTTAAACTCTTTGAATTCTTAGTCAATTCATGCTTCCAAGACAGCAATTCTTTGTTCTGGTTCATATATTGCAGTAAATCATGGTCTGCTTAACCATGGTTTACAAATCACAATGCAATGCCAAAAATGAGAATTGTCTGGTTTTGCTTTAGCAGGCTGTGCGAATTCAATCCCATAGGATTCTATGGTATTTATCAGAGAGGTAGTGAAGGTTAATCCATATTAAAGTATTTTGCACTTTGCAAATTGTTATTATGATGTTGCCTAATACAAATTAGTTCCTGTTCCTTATCTAGATATTTTGCTTCCTTGCTGTTAATCTCCATTCCTGTGTCCCTGCCACTATACAGATTCACACCTTGGTTTACAGTTCCTGATTTATTTTATAAGGTCAAATGCACTAATCAGTACAATCTGCTTTCCTAAGCTTTTCTGATCTTATGATAGGGGTGAAAATGGGCATTCATGTGGGTAATGTTGGATCAGTGCAGTTTGGCTGGAGCGAACAAGTGCTAGGAGGAGACCCATAAATTGGAATTCTGGTTTGACACAAGTGTTTTTCATTTGTGATGAAGCTGCTCGCTAAATTGTCTAACTCAACTGTGACATGCAATTCAGATCTGAACCACAGTATCTTATTTTCTGTGATCTTCTAGAACCACGTTCAATAATTCTACACACACACACACACACACACACACACACACACACACAGAGAGAGAGAGAGAGAGAGAGAGAGAGAGAGATCTCCGTTATTCATGTACTCAGTAAACAATATTGAGGATTTAAAATTTATTTGTTGGGTTTAAGATTTATGTGTTTACATGAGATTATTTTTATTATACCATGCTTTTAAATAAAATGATATTTCAGTTTGGCCCATTGTTACTTTAATGATATAATCAGTGGTTCTCAACCTTTCCTTCACATGGACTCCCTTTAAATATCTTTTGTGGTGTTGAAAGAAAAATCTTCATCAGGGTCCAGTCCAAGCTGGGAATAATTAAAATGGAGACTGCTTTAGAAAGAAGGTTGTAGTTTATTGAAGGGCAGAGCTAGACAGAAAGATGGCTCTGGGAAAGCTGACCACATGTAGTAGGGATTGGTGGGTTTTTATACTTTCTTGAGCTTTTCTTTGGAGTTGTTCCTGTGGCACGAACTTTGACCTGAGTCTGAGTGTGCCTTTCTGGAATTCTGATGGTGGTGAGTTAATCCTATTATGTCCCAAAGGTCATATTCTGCTTCCCTGGGGCTGTGCCTGATGACTGTGTCCTGTGTTGGATTTTTTTGGTGTGAGGGATTCTAGGGATCTTTGTCTTTCTAATCCCAGCTTCCAGACTCCAATCTTTCTGACAAGATTATCACATCTGCATTTCTGCAGACCTGGTTTCTGCTTGGGGGAGGGAGACTTGGGGCTATTAAGAAAAACTGGGCATGCTTTTCTGCCTTTTTAATATTTCCTTCTCTGGGGCGGGGGCTGACTTCCCACAGTGGCTATAGACCATGGCCCTGGACCCCCAATATTTAATTAAAGATTTAAATCATAACATTTCTTCAAGTCTTTGTGAACCCTCTGTGTTGACATTGTGGCCACAGGGGTCTGCGGACCACAGGCTGAGAACCAGTGGTATAAGTAATATTATTTTGAGTTTGCTAATGCATTTTATTCTTGTCATCCAGTTCTTGGATTTTTTTCCTTCCAAAGCGTTAAACTAACCAATATTAAACTAACTAATCTAGAGATGCCACAGAAGTTGTGAACCAGTCCTTGGAGATTGTGAGGATTTAGATGAGGTGAAGCAACCTAAGGCTAAAATCTATCAAGATGGAGTAGCTATTAGCTAACAACCTTAGCTGTTCCACTCATCAAGAAAATTATATTTGATCTTAGGTTATTAGGAATTACGTACTATAAATTATGTATTTGGCAGCCGGGATCCTGTGTTTTTCATTTTTCCATTGTTTTTTCTTTTGCTTTTTATAGTCAATGGAGAGGCAGTGACAATATAAATGGGAGAGCAGTGACATTATAGTATCATGCAAATAATGAGACAGTCCGGGTAGATGAGGTTTGGGTGACCTTTCCTTTCCTTTCCTTTCCTTTCCTTTTTAAAAATTGTTATCTGCACAATATATTTCACACAACTGCATCTCTTTTATTAATTTCACACTCTAATGCCAGAATTTTAAAGTACCAAAATGCCACTTCTGATATAATTGTTCCCTAGTTCTGTTTCTGTATTTACCTTTTTCTTTCCTTGAGACATTTTTCAGCGCAAGGCCCCTCACTCCATTTTTGGGTCCCTTGAATGTGTTCTTCCTTCAGTTTGTTTTTCAAAGCAAAGGGGGGAAAAAACCCCTCCCCTGCCCACTTCCCAATAAGCATCCACTGTGCTATGGCCAAATCACTGCCCAGAGCAACTAAGGAGGATGAGAAGGACAGTGTCTTGGTTCCAGGAGGAAGACCTGGGAGGCAGGAAAAAGCAGGAGATCCCACCACTAGGTAACTGACCCTTTAGCAGCACCAACCAATTTTACCGTGTTTCTCTGGTGCAGAGATACTAGTTAATTAGTATGCAAACTAATTATGCAAACCCATGTGACTTTAAGTGGGGAAACAGCAACATGGAGCTAGTCTCAGATAAATGTAGTGCTTTCTTGTGGGAAAAAACTCTGTTACACCTCAAAAAGACCTACTGAAAACAGAAGGAATTACAGGTAATCCTCAACTTATAATAGTTCATTTAGTGACCGTTCGAAGGTACAGTGGAACTGAAAAAAAGTGGCTTATGACCATTTTTCATGACCATTGCAGCATCCCCATGGTCATGGGATCAAAATTCAGAAGCTTAGCAACTGACTCACATCTATGACAATTGCAGTGTCCCCAGGTCATGTGATCACTGCCTAACAAGCAAAGTCATTAACAGTCCTAACAAGCAAAGTCATTAACAGCCCTGTTACTAATTTAACAACTGCACTGATTCAGTTAACAAATGTGGTAAAAAGGCACAAAACTCACTTAATAACTGTCTCACTTAGCAATAGAAATTGTGGTTTTATAAGTCAAGGGTGGAATTGGTATATCACCACCAGTCCTGGCTAAAACAGGGATTTATTGTTTATTTATTTGGTCGCCCAACTCACATATAAATGACTCTAACTGGTTTACAAAATTCTAAATTATTAAAAAGTATTCCATCATACAATAAGAGCCTTTTAATCTCATCCCACCCACCCCACCTCCCCATACAGCAACACATTCAAATCAGCCAGGATTGACTTCATCTCTATTTGTAGTCTCCAGGCCTGCTGACAAGCCATGTTTTTAAGGCCTTCCTTTTGGAAAAGCTGCAGAGTGGGGCCTGGGTATTCCTTTCCTTTCCTTTCCTTTCCTTCTTTCCTGTGCTTAATGCTTCTTTTTGTTTAATTTTCCCCCTGGACAATTAAAAATTGTGGGCTAAGATCTTTCAAGGATTGCAAAAATGAAGCTGGGGAGACTTATGTGGGTTGTGTGACTCTGATGCAGACTCTCCACTGTGCCTTATTACTGTGTTAATTGGGTCAGAAAAAAAAGCCTAGAGATGCAAAATGTTGAGCATCTGAAGTTGGTTGCATGGAAGACAAAAGCTTTAGTAGAAGCAGAAGCTGTGCAAAAGCGATCTGATCCGCCCAAGTGAAACAGATTTTATTTTGGTTTTATTCTTGAGTTTAGAGCGAACGAGATTAGGCCTTTGGACTGACACAGGGTTCTTTTTATCCACCCTTAAACGTATAAATGAACTCAATAAATGTTTGAGGTTTCATCAACTGGAAACAGCCAGTAATTTAAGAAGATTATATAAATGCCCCTCCCTCCCTCCCTTCCTTCCACATGGAATTGGTAATAGACTGGATTGTCCTGGTTTTATATTTTGGTGTAGATATCTTGACTAGTTTACAATAAGTTCCAGATCTGCAAAGGACGAGTATGAGTCCAGCCGTTTGTCTAGCTGTAAAAGCATATGCAGACAAAGAGGTTGAGAAAAGCTAAAGCCACTCTTATGCCAAAGATCATTTGACAAAACTTCCTCTTTGCAATTTTGAAAGAATACAGTGCAAAATTACTCAGCTTTGCTTGAGCAACCCCCCTTCTTGTGAATTTTGTCCTTGTTTAATTAGTTGAAAATACAGTAAACCTAGTGTATGATATTATTCCTAGATTAGTCCCATGTCCCCATGATCCCAGGCCATCCTATGAATTTTCTTTTGACTCAGGGTGGCACTACTCAAATTTGGAGTTTGAAATATGTGAGTAGATATGTGATTCCTACCAATTTCCATTTCCCAGCTTCTTGTCTCTTTCAATTCCTGCAATTGCTCCAAGCTTCAGTCACACAATCTTAACGATTTATTGATAAACTTCCCCCTCCCCTTCTGAACATGTCTGCTGCCAAAGGGAAACTGGGGGATGCAGGTTGCCCTCTTCTAACCTATAGCAACTAAATGACTTGGACTGGTTTGGTCCAATATAATGGGAAAGAGACTGGTGGGGTTCTCCCATTGTGTTCTGACAAAATGCATTTATTTGGTTATCTCTTAGCTTATAGGATGAAGACAATCTGAGAGCCCAGTGAATTATGATTTAATGAGCCATGCATAATTTGAAAATCATGGCTAACTGTATTGCATTTGTAAGCCACCCAGAGTGGCTTACAAATGCAATGCAGGGGGTGAGTGGATATAAATTTAATAAATAAATAAATAAATTGTACGAATCCTTCTACTAAGCCCATATGATGCTTTTATCTATTATTGTCACCAAGACTTGTATTTAGGACAATGTGTCATTTGATGCTGAGATAGTCCTGGCCAAATTCTACTTTAAAAGGGCTCTTGGCAAAATGTCTTCTAATGGGTTTCAATGGATTGGAGGTGGGTCAGTGGGCACAGAAGTGCTGAGATTAGGAGTGGATGTCTGGGAACAGTGGTTCAATTAGGTCATTTGTAATGGTCCCAGAAGGGCAAACTCTTAACCCTTTGGATATAAATAACTTCACTTATTTAAAAACATGCTAATCATTGTGTTGCATTGGGAACCTCTCTGCTAATTTCACTGAGTGGAATTGGATTTTTGCTCCTAAATCCTGCCTTGATTGACTTGCAATGACATTTTAATTACCCACAATGCCCAGAGTGAAGCTATATTAGGAGCACTGGGGGAACTAAAATGGTGGAGGCATAACACAGCATGGGTTCTCCTATCGCTTGGAGAAGACTGAGTACTTTTTCTTTCTGAAAATATTAACAAAACCTCAGCCAATCTCTCATCTGTTTCTCTTTTAAAGAATGGAGATTCTCAGGGGCTACCTTGAACTGTCCACTGTTCAGAAAAGCAGGAGAGATTGAAGGAACAGTTTTTATTTCATTCCTGGCTATTCTCAGATTGACCCTGTCAGCCTACTGTGTTGGAAATATAACATTTGTTATACTCTGTTCAAGGATGTTAGCCAAAATAGATTTCACTGGTTGGGAGACATTTATATCCCAATAAATGCCCTGACACCGAGGGCCTTGATCCTCCAACAGAAGCTGATTAGAGACTAGCTCCCATTTTGGAAATCTGTTTTCCATCAGGTGGAGTAGAAACAGGTTGTCTGGGTTGATGGCTTTATTTGGTCATGTTTTCTTCTCAACCTAGAGGAGTAAAAAGAGGGAGAATAGGAAAAAAAAAGTAGGCAACTGAGGCACCCTGTCTTCCTGGTTCATAAAATCTTCTACATCTGTGACTTGTTAATACTGCAGAGTTGAGAAGGGACTTGGCTTTAGAAGGAACCAAGCTAGAAAAAAGTTAAAAGGCTAGGAGAGTGAGGTTTGGCTCTCAAGCTGAAATAGACATAGGGTTACATTCCCCATGGTTTGACCAGCTCCTGGCATTAATATTTTCAGAGTATGGCCAGATTCAGATAGCTTCTGAAACATAATCATACACGCCATCATACTGTTAATGTGCTGCATGAATTCAACTGTAGAGGTATTAGTTATATAAACTGCTGTGCGTATTCAATGCCTTACTCAGTTAAGTTGCAGTAAAACAAATAATAGATTAGTGTACTAGTCCAGTGTACTAGTCCAGTGGATTCAGTCATTATGGTTCAGAATTTAAATCAAAAGAGCAATTCAAGAGTATGAATTAGAATGGTGGTTTGCATAATAACCACTTCTTGAATAACCACAATCAGCTGCATTTGCCTAACATGCTAATCCAAAAGCCATGATTTACAAACCGCGGTGGCTGAAGGCATCCACCATGGTTAGCCAAGACCTTTATGCTCTTTTCATTCTCCCCCTCTTTTTCTTTTTCTTCCCTCTATTACTTTGTTTTCTTCACCGAGTTTGTTTAGGGAGGCTGGGCACCTAAGGAAGGAGAGGCTGGTTTAATTGACAGAAAAATTTGAGAGGGACAGCAACATCCCACATTTTGCTGCAGTTTGTTACTTCTAGCCCATAAGTCATCCAAACTTCTTAAATAATTTGGAAATAATTTCAGACGGAGACAAAGAATACTATTTCCTAACCACTTTGGATTCAACAGTGGTAATAGAAGAATGTTCTACATAGCTTCCTGACAATGATGCTTTTTCAGAGTCATGTTTTCATTCTTTCCCAGGTCCACAGTAAATAAATTGTGTCCCTTGGGCAATAACCCTGAAAATATACAATGCGGTCATTCTGCTGAAGCTAAGTTAACTTTGACAGAATATGTGCTGGAGCCCTTTTCACGGGTGATAGTTTTTCAAAATAGAGTAGCTGTTCAGAAACAGCAAAATTGTGCAAAGTAATATCTGCTGTGGTCAGAATGTGAGCATGAGGCACACAGCCATAAATCCAGGATAAATAAGAGAGACATGGTTTTCATGGCTGGTATTTAGTACCTGAAATACAGGATCCAGTTGCTGCTGGTTTGGCTGGTTGGTTCAGTTTTCATCTGTGTCCAGGTCTGTATTGTTTCGTCTTCATTTGATGTAGGCTTGCCTGCCTCCCTGCATTCTCATCAATTCCTCAGGGGAACCATAAGACTGCATTTATCTATCATCTCTTGGCATCTCTTGGTTCTCCATTCCAGGGGTGGTTTCAAACTTTTTAGCTCACAGAACCTATTAGACACATCCTAGAAACCCGGATAAAGAGCAAGACTTTAGAAATAGACAATTGGCTGTATTTGAAAGAATTGGCTGGCATGTGTGTATGTTGCCCTTAATCTCTCAAGGAACCCCATTAAGAATCCCTCGGGTTCTGCAGAATACAGATAGTTCTCGACTTACAACAGTTCATTTAGTGACTGTTCAGAGTTACAATGGCACTGAAAAAAGTGACTTATTAACGTTTTCACAGAATTGTTGAAGCATTCCCATAGTCACATGATCAAAATTTGGATGCTTGACAACTGGTTCTTATTTATGACAGTTGCAGGGGTCCCGGGGTCATGTAATCATATTTTTCAACCTTCGGACAAGTGAAGTCTATGCAGAAGTCAGATTCACTTAACAACCATGTTACTAACTTAACAGCTGCAGTGATTTACTTAATAACTGTAGGAAGAAATATCGTAAAATGGGATAAACTTAGCAATGTAAATTTTGAGCTTAGTTGTGATCGTAACTTGAGGATTTCCTGTACAGTTTGAAAAACCCTGCTCTAGTCAACCCAGTCCTAGTCTCCAGTAACTGTGAGAGGGATCTCGGAGTCCTAGTGGACAATCACTTAAATATGAGCCAGCAGTGTGCTGCAGCTGCCAAAAAAGCCAACACAGCGCTAGGCTGCATTAACAGAGAGATAGAATCAAGATCACGTGAAGTGTTAATACCACTTTACAATGCCTTGGTAAGGCCACACTTGGAATACGACATCCAGTTTTGGTCACCACAATGTAAAAAAGATATTGAGACTCTAGAAAGAGTACAGAGAAGAGCAACAAAGATAATTAGGGGACTGGAGGCTAAAACATATAAAGAACGGTTGCTGGAATTGGGTATGTCTAGTTTAATGAAAAGAAGGGCTAGGGGTGACATGATAGCAGTGTTCCAATATCTCAGGGGTTGCCACAAAGAAGAGGGAGTCAAGCTATTCTCCAAAACTCCTGAGGGCAGGACAAGAAGCAACGGGTGGAAACTAATCAAAGAGAGAAGCAACCTAGAACTAAGGAGAAATTTCCTGATAGTTAGAACAATTAATCAGTGGAACAACCTGCCTCCAGAAGCTGTGAATGCTCCAACACTGAAAGTTTTTAAGAAGAGGCTGGACAGCCATTTGTCTGAAATGGTATAGGGTTTCCTGCCTGAGCAGGGGGTTGGACTAGAAGACCTAGAAGGCCCCTTCCAACTCTATTATTATTATTATTATTATTATTATTATTATTATTATTATTATTATTATTAATCATCGCACAGTCAGCCAGTTGTTCAGACTGGATTTGGCATTTTTGTCTACCTATCGAGTCCTTACCAAGGACCTGGGATAGGCAGATGTGGATGTTTGATGGTATTACAGATATCGTCGCAGGATGGAAGCAGTTCCTAGTAAGGTCGCTGTTCTGTTTCCATGTAAAAGGCATTGAGACGAAGTGGAGTAACAAAAACAGTCTTCCTTTATTGCAGTTCACCAACAGAACAGCAAACAAAATGGTGCGGAGTCTTTTATACTTCCCTTGCAGGGACAGCATCAGCCAATCAATGCAAGACTTTTCTCCTGCCTTGCGCATGCGCGCAAGGCTGGAGACAGCCTGTCTGTTCCCGGGCAACCCACGTGGTCTGTCCGGACCTTCTGCAGCTTCCTGAGCCTGCTGAGTCATTCAGCAGGTCCAGGACATAACACCCCTCTCCCTTGGATAAAACAATAAGTAAATACTTACTGTTTTAAAGCAGCATACATATACACGTGTTCTGATGAGCATGTAGTTCTTTCTAAAAACTCTTACGCCTGCCCACTGGCAGACCCCAAGTCATACATCTTTTATATTTCCTACAGTAATACAGCATTTCTTTTTTATTTAACATAATATAACACCCTTCTTTTGAGTGTGCTCTGATTGCTAAAGAACTATTAGGCCTCCCTCATACTTGACAGGAACCTCACATAGTCCTTTAGGTGTTTGGGTGGACCCTTGGCCTGCTCTGACCTTCTTGGAGCAACTGTGTGTGCCTGGCCTGCCAGCTCGCCTGCCAGGGTAGGCAGACCAGGACTTTGATGTTCCACAGACCCCGGCGACCCTCCAAGCTGCTGACTGGCTGGATCCTCTAAATCCAAACCAGAGTTCTTTGATGGGGTGGAATTCCCCAAGACCACGATGGACCCCTCTTGGGAGCACTGTCCCTCGAGCCCAAGACCAGCAGCTGGAGTGGCCTGAGTAGCCAATTGATAGCAATGTCCCATTGACCCAGTGCCTGTGCAAGAGTCAGGAGCCGCCTCCATGGCAAAACCCCCTTCTGGAACATGTGCTGAAGCATGTGAAGGTCCGGTTGGCCGGAGAGATTGTGGTCCACAATTGTAATTGTGGTCCTCCTTCCCCCTGAGAGCACAGCCAGGAGCGGAAGTGTGGCTGGGAAGCCTCCAGCGCAGTTGGTCAATGTGACGTCAGATCACACGACCATCATCCAAGGCCACTTTGTAGGACAGCGGCCCAGAGACCTTGCATACCACTGCTGTCACCCAGAGATGTCCAGGTCCATAGTTCCTTGCCCAGACCGGATCGCCCACCTGTAGTCTCCTATGTGCCCGTGGCTGTGACACCTGGGAAGCCACCTAGTCTGGGTGCAACCTGTCCAGTTTAGTGATGAGGCGGCAATCCCAGCGGAGTTCTGCTGGGCTCTTCCCAGTGGCTGTGCAAGGTGTGGTGCATTGTCAAAGAAGAAAGTCAGTTAACCTGTGATGCCAACTGCCATAAGTGGTGCGCATCATCCTCTCAGCCTGGCCGTTGGAAGCTGGATGAAACGGTGCTGAAGTAGCGTGCCGGATCAAGTTGGCCTGTAGAAAAGCCTAAATCTCAGAAGAAGTGAATTGGGGTCCGTCGTGTGAGACAAGGACATCTGGAAGCCCATGGGAGGCGAAGATTCCTCTCAGCACCTGGATGGTCCTAGCAGTAGTAGTGGAGGAAACAGGCACGACCTCTAGCCACTTGGAATAGCTGTCCACAAGGAGAAGGAAGAATTGCCCCTGAAAGGGCCCAGTGTAGTCGATATGAACCTTCGACCAAGGAGCTTGTGTCTCCTCCCACCTATGTACATGAGCCTGAGACATTTCAGGCCTTGACTGTTGGCACACTTGGAACCCATGAACCTGGGTCCTGATCTCTTTATCGAGCCCAGGCCACCAGAGATGGCTGCGCACAAGCGCTTTCATCCGGACTATTCCCGGATGTCCCTCATGCACAGAGAGCAAGACTCTAATTCTGAATGAGGCCGGGATCACTACCCTGCTACCCCATAGGACACACCCCTTGAAGATGAAAAGCTCGTGCTTCCTTTGCCAGAAGCTCTGGAATTCTGCACCAGGACATGTGTCAGGCCATCCTGACAACACCCATGTCAGCACGCATGTTAGCGTGTGATCAGTGGCCGTTTTTGCAGCCACGTCCCTAGCATTGAGGGGAGATTCAGGCAATTCTTCAATGGAGAGAATATGAAGAGCAGGAGCAGGATCTGCCTCAATTTGCTGTAGATGTAATCTGCTGAGGCCATCTGCATGGCCCATTTCTTTGCCTGGTTTGTGAACCAGAGTGTAGTCATATGCTGACAGGAAAATTGACTATCTCAGCATTCTAGGAGAGATTATGTGTGGGGTTTGTTTGTTTGTTTGTTGTAAATAAATCCAGCAGAGGCTTATGACCTGTGTAGACCGTGAAGTGGTGGCCATATAAGAAGTCATGGAACTTCTTAATGCCAGCCACTATGGCCAAGGCTTCTCTGTCAATCTGCGCGTAATTACGCTCAGCAGATGAAAGAGTCCTAGAATAGTAGGCCACAGGGACTTGTGTCCCATCAGCCCTTAGGTGACTCAGCACAGCCCCAACCCCATAAGGGGATGCATCACAGGCTATGCACACAGGCAATTGCTCATTGAAATGCGCTAAAACCGCATTTGAAGAGAGCAAGGCCTTGACCTCAGTAAAACTCCTTTCATGGACCTTTGTCCACTGCCATGGAGCCTGTTTGTCCAAGAGCTGGTGTAACGGCTCAGCCACTGCAGCCTTGTGGGGAAGGAATGAATGGTAAAAGTTTAATAGTCCCAGAAAAGCCTGAAGTTCACTTTTGGACTTGGGACTTGGGGCCTGCTGAATTGCTTGCAGCTTGGATTCAGCAGGATGGATGCCTTCAGCATCAATACGAAAACCCAGAAATTCAGTGGAAATGACTCCAATTTTACATTTATCTTGCTTGAGCTTCAGCCTCGCTTGGCAGAAACGCAGCAAGACAGCCCTCAGCCTTTCTGCCAGATTCACAGATGACTCCCCAGCAACGAGGACGTCATCAAAGTAGGGACAGACCCCAGGAATGCCACGGAGTGTTCGCTCCATCACACTTTGGAAAATGCCTGGGGCTACGTTAACCCCAAACTGCAGCCTTTTTACTTTAAAGGCTCCCCAGTGCGTCACAATTGTTTGGGCCTCAGCTGTTGCTTCATCAACTGGTAATTGTTGATAGGCCTGTGCCAAATCAAGCTTTGCAAAGATTCGCCCCCCTTTGAGGGAGGCCAGAATGTGGCTCACCACAGGCACCGGATACACATGCTGCTGCAACGCTTTGTTAAGTGTACATTTATAGTCCGCACAAATTCGGACTTCTCCATTGGCCTTCAATGGCGTAACTATGGGAGTTTCCCATGGACTACAGTCGACAGGTTCTAAGATGCCCTGCTGGAGCAGCTTGTCCAGCTCTGCATCAATTTTGTTTTTCAGGGCAAATGGCACCCTTTGAGGCTTAATCCTGATGGGTGTGATGGCTGGGTCTAACCATAAGGCAATGGGAGGCCCCTTGTACAAGCCAAGCTCTGAACTGAACACATCAGCAAACGCCTTGCAAACTTCTGCAAGGCCTGACGTTTGCAGACTGTGAAGTCCAGTCACTTGAATCCCAAGGGCCTCGAACCAATCGAGTCCAATAAGACTCGTGCGATCACCCCCAACTACCACTACATTTAGCAGCCCTTCAAAATTCCTACGCTGCACCTTGAGCGTGGCCTCCCCCTTCACGCTGACTCGGGAATTCTGGAAGTCAGTAAGGATTAAATTTGATGGCCTGAGTTTAACTCATAGGCCACTTCTGCTGCAGATCTTTTTAAAAGTGTCTTGAGAAATGATTGACAAAGCAGACCCTGTGTCCAACTCCATTGACAAGGGAACCCCTTGCAATTTCACATCAATGTGAAGCTTCTTCCTAAGTGGCCTGTGAGCCCCTGTTTTGAAAATGCTCCTGCGCGACACGCAGAAGCCCACCCTGTGCTGGCTGGGGACCCTGGTACCTTTCTGAAGCAATTCTTCCGAAGACCGGACCTTCTGGTAACCCAAACAGACGGAGGCAATGTGGCCTTGCCTGCCACATCCCCATCAAATGGCAGAGCAGAAGCGGCAGTTGGAGCGCTTGTGGCATCCTCCACATCTGAAACACCGAGGGAATGAAGTTGCCTTTTCTTTGTGCTCTTGAGGCCTTTTCTCCACTGCCTGCTGAAGTCTGTCCACCTCCTCTTCTGGATCCTGTTTGGACTCTTCCCGAGCAACCTCTTGATGGACGGAGACCGCTGCTGGAGGGTTCCTGGTGAGCCGCAAGGCCTTCACAGCTCCGCCCGCTGCTTCTTCAGCTGCAATTTCTCTTAAAGCATCTTGGAAAGAGATGTCTTCTTTTGCAAAGATCCTCTGTTGCAGCTCCTGGCTTCTCAGGCCACAAACTAAACAATCCCGAAGTCTCTCCTCCAGGTCCTTGAATTCACATGGCCTAGCTGCTTGTCGTAAGGCAGCAATAAAGTCTGCAGCAGACTCACTGGGCCTCTGGTCCCTCTGCTCAAATGCGTGTCGCCATGCAATCACTGAGAGCTTGGGTTCAAAGTGTTCTCGCAGCATCTTCTTTAATTCAACATAGGCAATTGACTCAAGTGGTGCTGGGGCGACCAGATTCTCCACTATATCGAAAGTCTCTTACCCACAGACACACAACAAGGTAGCAGCTTTGAGGCCATCTTCTCGGATCTGGTTTACCCGAAAGTAGTTCTCCACCCGGGCCACGTAAGAACTCCAGCGTTCTGGATGAGCCATATCAAACTCAGACAGACGGCCTAGTTTGGACATCGTTACAGCCTCTTGCTGCAAGGTGTGAGAAGGAGTCCCTCTTGCCAAGCTCACCTCCAGCGTTCTCATACTGGCAGGCAGAGTTGCAATCGCCAAACGCCGAACTTCCCAGCGCTTCAGGACTTCCGTAGTGAGTCCCTAGCTTCTTTTGTTGTTTTCCTTGTAGCAAATCCCACCTTCGTCACCAATATTCTGTTTCCAAGTAAATGGCATTGAGACGAAGCGGAGTAACAAAAACAGTCTTCCTTTATTGCAATTCACCAACAGAACAGCAAACAAAATGGCGCGGAGTCTTTTATACTTCCCTTGCAAGGACAGCATCAGCCAATCAATGCAAGACTTTTCTCCCGTCTTGCGCATGCGCGCAAGGCTGGAGACAGCCTGTCTGGTCCCGGGCAACCCATGTGGTCTGCCCGGGCCTCCTGCAGCTTCCTGAGCCTGCTGAGTCATTCAGCAGGCCAGGACATAACAGCCACCTTTTCCAATTATTATTATTGCTGTTGTTGCTGTTGCTGTTGTTGTTGTCAGGAAATCCATTCCAATCAATTTTATTATCACTTAGTTGGTTTCACACAAAAAATCCCCTTGTTTGATAGGATGCATATTCCCTGATAGCATCGCCTAAGTTAAAAAAACAACAACTTTGTGGTGCATATAGTGCTTTTCAGTTCACAAAAGTTGTGACTTCCCAAAAGCTTTGGGAAAAAGTAATGGATAAAATTAAAGATTTTGCAAAGAACAGTAAAACTAACACAAATTAATAAAGAGAAAAACAAAGAAAAAAGCAAAAATACGAAAGAAACAGAAAGAAGCATCTGATTTCCGTTGCAGCAAATAGTACAAATACAAAATTATCTCTTACTCTGATTACAAAAAAAACCACTTTTTTCTGTTATCCTATATTTACTATTTCATACAAAAAGTCTAAAAAGGACTTCCACCATAGATGGAAATCCTTTTTAGGATTGCATAAATATTGTCCCCCCCCGAATGTATTTATTTGGAAGGAAAATAACAGTAGTAGTATCAGATGGCTTGATTACATCAGTAATGGCTGCACTGTTGAAAGATTTGAAAGGTCAGATCATGTTGAAGAAGGTTTATGTGATCCATAAGAATTACACCATTTTGATGGCACATGATAAATCAATTAGCATCAGCTGGGACACCATCATATCTGCTACGAGCGGGGCAGTTGCACAAATGCATATTCAATCTAAAGCATAGAATTCATAATGATATAGGAAACAAGGGCATCAGCATGAGAAAGTGTAAAATGCAATTTCAGATGAATGGGACTGTTTTAATAGACAAATTGAGACGTAAGGAATGTGTCTTTGAGGCTCACAGCAGCCTATGGCAAGTTGATCAGAACATTCCCATAGAACCCCTGAATTTCAAAATACAAATTTTTGTAGACCATTGCTCTGTTTATATGTATGTATGCATCATTTCCCCCTCCTCCTTTGTGAAATGCATAAATATGAGTGCATCTCTTTGTCTGCAGGGATGTATCTCCCACTATTTTTTAAAAATTATTTGCTTTGGAACTTGTGTTTTGATTCTGCAAAGTATTTTGGCAAGCTCCAGTTAAAGCTCTTGACCTAAATAATTTGACTTCTGAAAGGACATTCAATAGCATTAACAAACAGTAGTATAACATTTGGTCAGGTTAATTTTATTTATTTTTTATTTTATTTATTATTTCAATTTATTTCAATTATTTCAATTTAACAGCAGTATCTGAATTTGTCAATAAGAGGATTTCTAAAATCTGCTTGGTCAGTTAGTAAAAAACAAAGTATGCCTTGATAAAATGAGCCACACAATATAGCACGAGCCACTGTACGTTAAAGGCAGATCCAGTCCTCCCTAAGGATGTTGTGAAATGTACTTTATAAGATTATTAATGGACTTTGGCCACCATAAAGGCATTACATTATTAGAAGGTGGACTTATATTGTTTCCCTCCTCCTTCTTGGAACTGTTTCATTTCTGGATGGAAATTTGCACAAATTTCTAATCTATATGTATTACACTGAATTATCCCTGGTACTGCACCTACAAGGCATAAGAAAATACTCCTAAATCAGAGTATTTGTTTATCTGGTGTTAGAGTTTTGTTCTGAGCAGCATCAATTTTTTTGGCAGAGGTCTTTGTTATTACTTCTTATCTTATACTCTGAATGAAAAAAAAAACATAAGTTCTTGGGCTTCTGCAGAAAAGCAGGTCTTCTAGACTTGAACCATACAAATATTCATGCAGATTCATGATTTAGGTTAAGAGGTTTTTCAAATGGAAACAAACCTTTGCACATGCTCCAAAATCTGGAGAAAAGGAGACTGAGGGAAAAGATGGTCTCAGTATTCAAGTACATAAAAAGGTATCACAGAGAAGATCGATATTACTTTCTGTAACTTCAAAAAGAGTAGATATAAGTTGCAACCATCTAAATCTCATTTCAATGTAAGGAAAAACTTTCTGACAATAAGATCTGTACAACAGTAGAACAGTTTACTGTGGAGATTGCAAGTTTTCCATCTCTGAAGGTTTTTAGAGGAGGCTGGCAGCCAGCTCTTGAAGATGATCCAGTTGATTTTCTTATACATTGCAAAGAGTTAGATTAGATGATTCTTATAGTCCATTCCCACTCCACAGTTTGATTATCCTTTGAAAAAGAATTGTGCCAGACAAAATAAGGGTAAAACAGGGTTTGAATATGATTGGATGTCTTGAAAGTGCCATTTTAGCTTTAAGATTCTTATAGTTCAGATTTGCTTCATATCTCTTGGTCATTTTTGGTAGGCTTCATATTTGAAATCCTTAGCTGTTGCTGGCAGCCATGATTCAAGTGCATTCTTTTTTTTTAAATACTGTTTGATACAGCTGTGTATTTTTTCACATACTATTATGGACTGTAAAAATATTATAGGGCAAATAGCAGATCATGTAATATATTTTGTGCAGTAGATTTCTGGAGTTTCTTTTGAAGTTCTTCAGAAAGATTTTAGGAATTCCTTTATGAAAATAGACAAATGTTTCCAAAAAGTCTAATTGAAGATTCTCCTCTTCAGTGCATGCTCTCTGAAAAGTATTTTAGGGCACCAGGTCCTAATGAACTTTGTGACCGCCTTGCATGACTTAGATTATCCTGGTCCAGAGTGTTAATTTTTGTTTATTCAGACTGTAAATGAGTATGTTACAACTCAAATGGCTGCCCTAATCTCAAGTCTATTCATTTCTCTTACTTTCTTCAATTTACTATGTTCCCCCAAAAATAAGACCTACTCCAAAAATAAGACCTACTTAAGACCCCGCCTAATCCATTACACCAGGTTACATGAGGTGGGGTGAGGTGCATAGGTAAAATTCAAGCTAGAGTGTGGATAGGGGGGGTGGAGCTGCCCCACGTGCCCCACAGCAGCTTACCTTAGGACAGTTGCAGCCAGGCCTGACACTTGCCTTGCCAGCCCACTTCTTATGTGGCCGCTTGCTGCTACTCGTGCACGTTGTCCCTGGCCTCTGTTTTGCTGTCAGAGGCATTCCTTGAAGGCCTCTGATGGAGAAATGGAAGCCAGGGGGCACTGCGTGGATCAATCTGGAGCTTGTTTCTCGGCTGCAGAGGCCTTTCTGGAAATGGAAGCCGGGGGTGACGTGCGAGTGGTGGTGAGTGGCTGCAGAAGAAGTGGGCTGGCGAGTGCTCAAGTTAAGGAACACTGCTGAAAGTTCAGTTTCCTGCTTGGGCTGGGGAAAATGATAGTAAAAGTCACCACAGTTTAGCAGGGTAGACAGTGGACTAGTGGTCTGGTTAAGGGGCTGAACTGACACTTTATTTGACCATAGGCAGTTCTTGACTTACACTCATAAGTGTGACTAGAATTTCTGTTGCTAAGCAGAGTTTAAGTGAGTTGTGCCTGATTTTATGACTCTTTTTGCCATGGTTGTTAAGTAAAACACTGCAGTTGTTAAGTGAATCACACAGTGATTCAGCAAATCTGGTTTCCCCCATTGACTTTGCTCAGGGGTCTTCAAACTTGGCCCTTTTATGACTTGTGGACTTCAACTCCCAGAATTCCTCAGCCATCATGACTGATTGAGGAATTCTGGGAGTTGAAGTCCACAAGTCATAAAAGACCCATGACTTTGCTTGTTGGAAGCAAATAGCAATCACATTACTCTGGGATGCTGCAACCATCGTAAATATATACTAGCAGCCAAGCACCTATATTTTGATCATGTAACTGTGGGGATGCTGCAATGATCACTAAAGGAAACGACCAGTGATAAGTCACTTTCTTTAGTGCCGCTGTAACTTTGAATGGTCACTAAATGAACTACCTGTGCACTATGTACTAACTCAGCTGCCTGATACTCAAAAAGGAGTTTGCAAAAGAAAGCCAGGGCAATTTCCCACCCACTCCCATCCCATATGAATAACAAAGTCTCATTAGCTAAAGACAAAGCTGGCTAGGCTTTTGGTGCTGGGAATTCTCACTTTCAATGCTTCTCAAATTTATATATTTAATAAACATTACTAAGTAATGTATTATATACATTTTCTAATCTAGCAAACATAATAAAAATGTGAATTAAAAGAAATCATAAAGAATCTCTGCACTCTCCTGGGGCATATCAAGTCTCTGCTTATTTGTAAATCAAGTGATTTTAATGACTTTATTAATCAGTTAGCATGCATTTTAATTCAAGAAATATTTGAAGTGCAAATAGGAAACTTGATTTAAGTCCACATTTAAGTCATTTAAGCTTTTTTTTCTTGTGGTGGTTTAAATCATGATTTAATCACCGTAGCAGCAAACACATTAGTATGGAACTAATGTGTACCAGATGTTTTTAATTTTCCAGATATATTTTCCAAAAGCCCCAAGCTGCAAAATAAAAAACAATGTTCCCAGTGCTTTCTTACTTTGGAAACTATGATTCCTGAATGGGGAATAAGCATCTCAGTTTGCTTGTGTGACCCCTCTGATGTGGGAATTGCACTGGATTCAGGGTACATATCAATGTGCTGGTTGTCACCTATAAAGGTCTTCATGCTTCAAGTCCCATCAATAAATCAATGTCAGCTTTTTGGGCTTTGGAGACACACCTTTTCTGTGGCTGCCTCTGCATTTGGAAAACACTCTTCTGAAGTCTGTATAGCCCTGACCCTGCTGTCGTTTATTAAAATCTTTAAAAAGGTTACTTTTTAAGTAGATCCTGGGGCAGGGTGCTTTGTGAGTCCACATTAATACTGATATTAGATATTTTAATCTCTGGATATTTAGGGTGTTTTTCTTCCTTGACGTGGCAGACACATTGTTTTTCTTACTGGTTTTACCATTTTCCTTTACTTGGTTTTCATATATTTAATACCTTGTACATTGCCTTTGCAGTTGTGGTGGCTTATATATTGATAAAAAATGGGTAAGCACCAAACAACATGACACTAATCACATGTCATCATGCAACAGCAATTCACCTACATGGTTTTATATTGGAGGATGGTGTATTGAGGGTACAGTCTAACCTGGATGCATATCTAACCCGCGTTTGAGGAGTGATGATCAGTAAGAAAACTGATAGAGAACTTTAAGACTATAAGCATTTAGGATTTGCTATGTTTCTTTCTCTGTCTCTCCAGAATAAATTAGTCAAGTCATGCTCATTTAAATACATAGCCAACTGGCTGGGTTAAAATATTATGTTTCAGTTAATTCATTTAAAATTTGTTGACTAAGATTCACTGCCTTGGTTGACACAATACACTACACCAGAAACCACACTCACAAATCATAATAGTTAGGTTCACATTCCGTGTCTTAATATAAAGACTAATGGATTCCCAATGTCTCTTTTCAGGTTCACTTTTTCAGAGTTTGATGCAATGGAAAAATGTGGAAAAATCTTTGCCAGAACTATCCAAATGCTGTAAGATCGCAAAAAGAATCCTTGAATCTCTGCAATGACTTGCTGAAAAGTTTGACTGATGCTGGAGTAGTTGTCTACAGGTCCACGGTATAGTGCAATCAATATGACAATGTTCTCATGGAACGTTGACAGAAGGAAAGGTTTTCTCAAACTCCATCACAAAAGTCTTTCTCTTTGTCTAATACAGCGGTAGGCAACCTTGGCTCTTTTATGACTCGTGGACGTCAACTCCCAGAATTCCTGAGCCAGCCAATGAGTCATAAAAGAGCCAAGGTTGCCTACCCCTGGTCTAATATATGTAAAAGAAAACATTGATACATTTGAAACTGGTTGGAACGACATGCTTTGGACAGATGAAGCAAAAATTGAACCATTCAAAATAACCAGGCAAAATACATTTTATGACCATGAGTCATAAAAGAGCCAAGGTTGCCTACCCCTGGTCTAATATATGTAAAAGAAAACATTGATACATTTGAAACTGGTTGGAACGACATGCTTTGGACAGATGAAGCAAAAATTGAACCATTCAAAATAACCAGGCAAAATACATTTGGAGAAAATGAAAACCTCACCAACCCTTGACCAGAACAGTAGATTATTGCTGTAGAACAACATCTGAAACATACCTCCAAAGCCATATGAAGTACTTACAGGAAAAAGATAAAATTTGGGGAATAGTTTTTATTCTCTCTAGCTTTGAATATTAATGAAAACCTTTGGGGAAATATCAAACATGTCATGAGCTAGAACATTTCTTAGCTAGAAGAATTCTGCAAGGAACAATGGGGCAAAAAAATAAAAAAGAAAGAACAATTCTTCACTGGCTACAGGAAATGTTGGAAACTGTTATTTCTGCCACCAGAAGTGTTACAAAGCACAGATGAAAGGACGGCATTTTTTTTTGTTATTTCTTATTTAGAAACTGTAAGCAGCCTCACAAAAATAGCAGGTATGCACTTGAATTTGCAAAAAGTACATGTTATCTCTGCACCATGTGGAAGTTGGGTCAATTTCTGTTCATTCAGAAATTCATTAAAATGTACAATTTGCCCAGGGGAGCTAAACTTTTGCATATAACTGTAAGCAAGCAGGTACTTCATCTCAATCTTCTCTACTACAATGAGATAAATTGTTACTTTGTTTTGAATTGGAATAATTAATTTGCAATCTGCATGTACATCCATCACTTAATATCTGTAAATGTAATGCAAATCTATGCTGTTACTTTGGCTAATGTATTTCATCTTTTGTTTTGAGAGGTGTAAGCACCCATTTGAATGTAGTTACCAATTGACAGCAAGGCTATCTCATTTCCATAACTTCACAATCAGAATTATGAGTAAACATTGAGTGTAGCACAGTGTCTGCATCTAATACTGTATTCCTTCCATTCCCTGAAAATTCAGTGCCAGCCTTCCCAAGCTGTCTCTTTCCATGGACTGGGAATTGGGAATTTTAACTAGAGGGCACCAGCTGGGGAAAGTATCCTATACCAATGATTAAACTACAGAATTTGCCAGCTAGGGAGAACTTGAATTTTTCTCTTGATTTGCAACTACTCTAACAGTAATAGATGCCTTTAGACTTGTTGGCAATGCAGTAGCTTGGGCTCAGTTTACTAGTTCAGCAGATGGAGGTGAAGGGGGAGTGAGAGACAGATGGATATAATGGGTCTGGTTGAATTAGCACATTCTCTCTCTCTCTCTCTCTCTCTCTCTCTCTCTCTCTCTCTCTCTCTCTCTCTCTCTCTCTCTCCATTTGAATGGGATTTTTTTTTATCTTCCTCATCTATCTAACCCTTAGGCATTAGTAACTTGATCATTTTGGGGTCCCATCTCTATTTCTTCTTGAATGACCTATGACCACATGGGGGAAAGGATATCATTTAAATACTGCCTGCTTGGGTCTCAATAAGAGCCTACCCAGCTCAGCACTTTGTTGCCTGAAATTGAACAGCCAGATGCCACAGAGAAGGTCTGATCTTAATTCCCAACATCTGTGAGTCAAACTGCACTCTCCAGCTTTCTCCAAAACACATTTAAATAGTTTTTAAAATGTTCCCATGGCCCATACAGCACATTAACATGGCTTTCCTTTGAAAAGTATGCTTCTCTAGATTTTACAGTGTAGTACATCAAATGGTGTATTAATGAAACAAATATATGAAATATGTATTTCATGAAAATGAGGTACATTCCTACATTGTAACAAACAAGATTAAAAATATTATACTATGGAAATCTATGTAAATATCATATTTTAACAACACTCAATGTAAAAGAATTATAAAAATTATGAAAAGCCTTTTTCTAGTTTTGTAAGATTTACATATCATGTTAAAACATGGTTTCTTTAATCAAGGCCTATAGTTGTCTGGTTTCATACAATGTGCTGTCATATATCACATAAAACCCAATGGCTGGTTTTTCATCCAGCATGCTAAATTAAGCCAAACAAACACTCATGACACCCGGAATATGTCAGCCCAGCCTATATATTAATTCCTTATTTAAGAACATTTAACATTTCCTTTGATTTGAGTCGAGCTCCTAAGGATTGCATAGCCAGTGTCGAGCAGTTTCATTGGCAGCCTTGTGGAAATTATTTTCTTTTGGGATGTTTTGACTTTCAATTTCTACCTACAGCCTTAGAATTTTTTGGGGTTTGTGTTTCTATGTGCCTTCCATCCAGCTACTAACAAAGGCTACTCCTGCTTAGTGTGAAAGTATAGCCAAGAGCAATTAAATATTTTTTTTCCGTTATGACCAATTCTCAGAAACTGCCTTGACAGATTCCTGCAGTTTTCTTCGCAAGGTTTTCAGAAGTGGTTTGTCACTGCCTCCTTCATAGGGCTGACAGAAAATAACTGACCCAAAGTCACCTAGCTGCTTCATGCCCAAAGTGGGGTTAGAATTCACAGTTTCCCAGTTTCTAGCCTGATATCTATTACATCAAACTGATTGTTCAATCAAATATAGATTTCACTTAATCTATAGAAATAAAGGGATAGTCAAAAGTGATTTGGATATAACTATCCTAACTTTGCAAACTAAATAACAGAACAGAGTAACAGAGTTGGAAGGGACCTTGGAGGTCTTCTAGTTCAAACCCCTGCTCAGGCAGGAAACCCTATACTATTTTACAAAATGGTTATCCAATTTCTTCTTAAAAACTTCCAGTGTTGGAGCATTCACAAGTTCTGGAGGCAAGTCGTCCCACTGATTAATTGTTCTAACTGTCAGGAAATTTCTCCTTAGTTCTAGGTTGCTTCTCTCCTTGTTTGGTTTCCATCCTTTGCTTCTTGCCCTCAGGAGCTTTGGAGAATAGCTTGACTCTTCTTTGTGGCAGCCCCTGAGATATTGGAACACTGCTATCATGTCATCCCTAGTCCTTCTCTTCATTAAACTAGACATACCCAATTCCAGCAACCGTTCTTTATGTTTTAACCTCTGGTTCCCTAATCATCTTTGTTGTTCTTCTCTGTACTCTTTCTAGAGTCTTAACATCTTTTTTACATTGTGGATACTAAAACTGGAGGCAGTATTCCAAGTGTGGTCTTACCAAGGCATTGTAAAGTAGTATTAACATCTCGTGTGATTTTGATTCTATCCCTCTGCCGGCTCATATTTAAGTGAGAGTCCACTAAACCCATCATAATGAATAGAATAGAATAGAATAGAATAGAATAGAATAGAATAGAATAGAATATTTTTATTGGCCAAGTGTGATTGAGCACACAAGGAATTTTTGTGAATTAATCATTTTGGCAATTTAGTCCCAGTCACTTTGGCATGATTAATAATTCTTTTAAAGCATACTTCTATTTTGCCATTTTTTAAATTTATTTTTTAAATCCTTGTGATGTCTGTTTCAGGTCAATTTTTTTTTTTTGGTCGTGGATAAGTTTATAATCTGTCTACTGTCAGATTATGGTCATGGATAAGTTTATAATCTGTCTACTCCCATCACAAGGTCTGGAGCTTCTAAGTAGAGGTTTCATCCCCTAAGTTGATCTTTTGCCAAGTTTATTTCCAACTACATTTGTTTCTTGTTAAAATAAATTTGGCATCCTTGATCTATGCATTTGCATCCAGCTCTTTTTCTCATTCTTCCTAGTGAGAAATCCTAAATACAAAGTATAAGAAGTATGGCATTTCAAGCTGATTCCAATTCCATTTCCCTTTTCCAAAGATGAGAATAAGATGAGGAAATAAGCCACAGATGCCAATTTCCTAAAGAAGTTGAGAAATATTTAGAAGCTGGTCCAAAAAAATCAATTAAAAAAAATAAACAACAGTTTTGATGCAGATTTTCTCCAATTCTGTCCAGGATAGCAAGTGTCTGGGTGGTTTTGGCAGGGTTGAATAGCAAGGGCACACTTCAAACACAAGCTTAAGCTGGTTGCAATTCAGTGTAAGTCAACAATCTAAATGTGGGCATGATTAATTAGAAGGAAACTCATGGATATAATATAGTTCATTCTGAAGAAAGAATACAGAGATTGAAATTGCTGACTGCTGCTTCCCTGTTCATCTTTGCCTGTGGCTAGGACCCATTGATCAAATTGTGATTTTCAAAGTGCACAGTTCCATTCCAGTCTTTCTGTGATATTTACATGATGTGTGAACAGAAGTTTCTCTCTGACAAAAAGGTTTTAAGCTCTTCGCTTTATATTGCTCTCTACAAGAGTTTGTCATGTCTGAAAAGGACTTCAAAAAAGTATTTTTTTACCATCTCTATAGAGACAAAGTGAAAGAAAGCTAGATTTGTTTTGATCCAAAACTTCATTTGATTCAGAATGCAGTAGTGCAGCTAGTTATGGGCACAGCTGCACTAGCTCTTAATAGGCTTCTGGGTGCAATTCAAGTAATCTTTATTACCTTTAAAACTCTACATGCTGTAGGACCTGGTTACTTGCAGGACTATCTGTTCCCAAGAACATCTGCCCACTTGTTAACCCTTTGAGGTAAATCCAACTTAAACCAAAATTATGAATACTAAAACTATTTTTATTATAGAGTTACAGTAACAAAATGTAACTCTGAATATTCCTCCCTCTCCCTACATTTATCCTAAAGAGAATTAGGTAGAATAAGTTCTGAGGTATTGACCCAAATTATATTCCTGCTTTGGACTCAGATTTCATTTATCAGATCATTGTCTCTCAAATTTATTTTTAAAGCCCATTATATCACCCCAAGTGTTCCCAAAGAGAGGACGTGCTCCAGGTTCCTTATTTATGAGTGGCCACCTGATGGTACGTCTTGTGATGAAGGCTGAAAGTTACTTTTTAAATTTTAATTTCCTTTTATTATCTTCTTACTTTTCTTTTTCTTTTTCTTTCCACTTTTTACACTTTCTCTTCTCTTTCTTCTCCTCCTTCTCTTCCTTTGTTGAGCTGTAAAATTCACATACTATTTCTAAGGGAAAATCTGGATTTGCTATGAAGCTAGAATCAAAAAACTACATGTTAATCATGATACCTTTTTAAAAATACAGTATTCTTAAATGATATTTATTCTCAATAAAATTGTATGGTGCTATCTACAATATACTATCCACTCAGAGCAAGCTCTGGGGTAGTTCTCTACAAACACCCAATGCCACTTAAACTACAAGCTTTTCCTACTAGAAATCACAATTTCCTAGCCAAAAAAAGCCATAACATCTTGTGTATCCCTGTGGATGAATCAATAAAACAAAATGGTTCCTTCCATATCCAAAAGATAAGATTAAAAATAATCTTTAGTCAAGAAAACCTATATTGAAAACCTGCAGTTGCTCTTCTCTTTATCTAAGCCATTCAAGAATCCATTCAGACATGAAGCACTATGAGAAATCTGATCTGTTAATTGGTGGAAACTTGGGGCATAGAAGAAAGATTCTGTCCTTTGCAATTTGATGAATGAAAGACGACTGGGGAATGGATGTGTGGCCCCAGGAACAAAGGAACTTTTGAAAAGGCTCTGGGCTGTAAATTAATGTTTCTTTCTCTGCCCTCCTTATCCTCAAACCAACCTATCTGTATTGCTAGCAAGAAGCCCTGATGGATTATTTTTGTGAATGACTTTTTCTCCCTGCTGGCACTTCTTAGCAGAAAACTGAATCCAGATGCCCTGCTTACCATTTTGTTCCTTTGTTCCCTTTTGTTCTTCTGCTCTGTCACCAAAGTTAACATTTCTCCCTGTTTGTCATTCACTTCCCTATCATCCCCAAATCTCTCTTTGCCTCCCCTTTTTGACAGCTCTAAATCATTGCTGCACGCTAATCCTTCTTCACAGATGACTTGAATGGCACTTTGTATTTTGTAGTAGTTATTATTCTATTCTTCCTCCTTGCCAAGGGCTGAAACCAAAATTCTCTCCTCTCTGAGTTAAAACACAAACTGATGGGATGTTTCTTGCCACTGTTGTGCTGGTTAGAATTATTTCCCTATATTGTATCAATAGAGGAGAATATTTATAGCTCAGGGTTAAACTGTCAGGCCCTGGGAGCTCTTTGAGCCCACAGTAGTTGCTTTCTTGCAAACGTTTCATTTTCCAAACTAGATAACATCATCAATGCTAGTAAGGAGTGAGGTTTGCTCCCATTTGGTAGTACTATTGGCTTGCTCTGCAGTGTTAGTTGAATCTTGGTGATTCTTTAGTTGGGCTGTACTGTTAGCTTGTTTGGTAGTTCCCTGACTGGGGATATTGTTTTTTCTTCTTAGTCTAATGTTAATCTTAGAGTTATTCTCTACTCCTCTAGGACTAGGTGTTGATTGCTGGTGAGGAGGTGTTTAGGTCTTTTTGTTCCCTTTTTGCCTTATTATCTTTTTGGAATGGTATGTAGATGTTGTTTATGTCTATGTGCTTGTTGATGGCTGATTTGTCAGTGTGCTAGGCTTTCAGGAATTCTTTAGTGTTTTGGGGCTTGGCTTAGTTTAGGTCTAGAATCTTGATATTGTCTCTGCATATTTATTCCAAGCAGCATCACTATGGATTTTTTTTCTTGTCTAGTCTTGTAACAATAATACACTCAGGAGTACCCTGGGGAAAGATGGTTAAAAATATATATAATCAAGATGGTAACTGTGATCATGGGATTGTAATACCATCTTTTTATGTATATCAATACATGTAAAAAAAAAAGAGTGAGGCTTCAATTATGTGATCACAACCACCATACTCACTTTTTTGAGTTCCTATGCAGGTGCCTATGTATTTAATACCTTATTATCATCATTTTGTTTCTCTACATGGGCCATTAAAAAGTAGCAAATAAGTTATTCTTTTTAATATATTTGGTAGCTGGGCACTTGCCTCTTCCTCCATATATATATTTCCTCACCTTGCAATTTAATGTTTATTATTCAGAATTCCTACTAATTTTCTGTCTTCAGGGGTTGCAGATCATGGCCATTCATTCTAGTACTTTTTATTTATTTTGTCACTGCAGTTTTAGATGGCATGTATGTAGACCATCCTGCAGATGCTGTATTACTTTGTGAAATCTCTGGTTGTGTGCATACAACACATTTAGAGGAAAGGAAACAAGTATATAGAAAGTCTAGAAGTCACGTTTGACAATAAAGGAAGCACAACTGAAGGCCTCTGACCAACCTCTAGTCCTGGGAATGCCTTCTGGGGCCACCAGATTGTAATATTTAATGGAACAAAAGGGAAGAATAGTGCATAGTAATCAACATATTAACTGCAATTAATTTAATATAATCATTATATTCTTTCTTAAATTAGAATTAAACCACCTAAGTCTTTATTCTAGCCCTGCTCATTTCTTTGTTTTGATCTGCCCTACTTTTTGGGAAAATAGCTTTCTGTGACACTCTAAAGGCAAATATGGATGCTGGACCCTTCATGCAAAAAAGGTCTACAGTCATGTCCTTCTTTCTGAATATGTCTGAACAAATATGAAGGGAACACATGGGTTGCTATGCAAAGATAAAATAAATGGCTAGGTTGTTGTTACAGAATGTAGGACCAGCAAAACAAAACAAAATAGTGTAAGGTTCAGAGCAGCAGATTTTTTATCAAATATTAGAAGATATTCCCTAACCCCATTACAAGGAAGAAAGTCTGCCAGTGCATTCAGAGATGATGAACATTGTAATTATCAATAAGCAATAAATATTTGAAACTGGATGCCCATCTGTTAAGTAGTTATATTCTACACTGGAGATTGGCCCTAAAACAAGATTGGACTGGAGGTTCTCCAATATTCCTTACAAGTCTAAAATGTTATGAGTTGCTATAATGTATTTTGTAATGAAATTATCAAAGTGGTTTGGAACATTACAGAATGTCATACAGAAAAATTGGAAAGTATTATAATAAAATCACTGTAAGAAAGAAAGGATTAAAAAAATTGGGGCAGGTAAAATCTTATACAGCAATGGAGAACATTCTTCCAAGAAATACCTTAATGCAAGGAAAGTACAAAATAAAAAAGGAAAATCAAAACAGGAATATATTTCGACATAGCAATGTAACTTTCAGGCCACAACATCTTATTGGAGGAAAGATGCTATCCTAAAAATGAGTAATGATACACATGATTAGAAGTTGTTTTTTTTGTTTTTTTAGGTCCCATTGTGAGATTAGAATGAAAGCTAATCTGGTGAAATTTGCTTCAGATGATGCATGGCCCAAATAAACATAGAATCTGGGCAGTTTGTAAATAAATCAAATTCTCTCACATGCCATACAGAAAGAAAATTTGCAATGAGACAAATTCACAAATGACAACTCACTTACCAGCCAAATTCCAAATTGAAATGATGCAACATGAAAAGGACTTTTTTCATATCATAGCACTATTCTCCTCAGTGTGGAACAGGACACGTTTCCAGAAATGGATCATGTTTTATAGTCCATTTCACCAGGGGAGAAGAAGTGTTATTTAAAATAACCTGATTCCAAAGAGTAAAGATTGTACTGTATAAACAGGAACTGGAGATAGAAATGAAGTGGAAAATAATATAAATGAAATAAAAGCAAAATGGCAAATGCAAGACATTATCCAGATTGCTGCATTTTGCTTCAGCTTTAGTTAGTGAACATTTTTTGTAGGCAACTTTTATCTGTTTGTGCCAGAGTTCTCATCTGAGGCACAAATAACCAGGTCCAAACTACCTTACTTTGGACACATTACAGTATATGAAGACCTACTGTAACTCTTTGGAGAAGATGTTAATACTGGGGGGAAAAAAGAAGAGGATGACCAGCAGAAAGGTGAATGGACTCAGTTACAGTAACAATGAATGCACTGCTGGAAGACCTGAAATACCAGGTTATGGACAGAGTGCAAAGTAATGGAGAAAATACATCTACATGATTCCATGTAGACAGCAACTTGATGATTCATAATTAATCAATCAGTCTGGATGGAATCAAAGCAAAGCAGTTGATCACTAACCAGACTTTCTGTAGGAAAATGTAGGTTAATTAAAGCTGCTTTTTGTTACATGGATTGGGGGAAAATTCCATACAATATTGAAAACCCAGTTATTTTTAAAAAGGGCAAATCTATTTCAAATTGTTCTTGTAGTTTTCTAATTATCTGAATTCTTGTCAGGGTGAGTCACTGCCTTTACTTTCCTCATCAATTAATCAATTGTTTTTACGTCCATCTTTTAAAATAAATACACATTTTCTGTAGGACCATAAGGCAGGTACACCTGGAAAGAGCCTCCACAGGGTAGAATAAGAAAATCAAGATGGTGGCTGTGACCAGGTGATCAAAGCCCCTGACACTTTTTACATTTGTATGTGTCATATGCATACTGCATATTGAAGAAAGGAATATGATTTCAATTGCAGAGTTTTGGCCACCATTTTTTACTTTTTTGACTACCTTCCCCTTGCGATCTGGGGAATCTCTCCTCATTCTGTCCTCAGAACAGCCCAGTTAGGTTGATCTAAACCAGGGGTAGTCAACCTTGGCTTTTTTATGACTCGTGGACTTCAACTCCCAGAATTCTGGGAGTTGAAGTCCACGAGTCATAAAGAGCCAAGGTTGACTACCCCTGGTCTAAACAATGGGAACTGGTCATTGAATTTCACTGTCTAACGGGTTGATGAACCAGGGTCAATCCTTTAACCACCACATATCAAATATTCTGTTCAGAATCCCAACTGCTTCATTAACATCAGATCAAGCTAGAATGTTGCTCGCATCCAACTCCAAAACCCAGGATAATTTTCAGGAACCATTTTTTTTAAAAGCCTGTCTTAACTTGTTTGTCACCTGCAGCAGGTATGAAAAGGCTGGACCTGGTATCAACTGTTTTATCAATGAAATATGAAGATCATTTTTAATGTATTATGAATGCAATAAATCCAATTCACAATGATTACTAGCAAGGAAGCATTTTTCCTCTCTAGAAACAGCATCTGCTTTCAGGGCTAGCAGAGTGCCCAAGCATCAGAAAGTCAGGCACGAAATTCAAGCACTTGGGATGCATTCACTCATTTCTAAACCATGTTTTGTAGTGCTAACCTTGCCTTGTTGATTAAACTACAGTTGGCTGGATTACACCCCGTGTTCAGTTAGAAACTCTACCTTACTACCACAGTGGCTGTGTTCACAACACATATAAATCATGTTATGACATAGTGAGTGAGTTCTTCCAACATCCAATTTCAACAATATGGTCTGCTGGGATAGGACTGGAGAAATGCATTTGGCTGGAGAACCAAACAGGCATGGGAATGACAAGCAATGGCCCTGCATACCACAGCCAAGGGCGTCAACTGTTATGCTAGCTTCAAAATGACCATTGTGGTTCCTAGAAATAGTGTTTTTCTGGAAGTCATCACTGCATAGGAGTCCATTATCTCATTAGGGAGCAGAGTATTTGGTGTTGTGTTTGCTGGCATAGCACTTTGAATTTGTTCACAGCATTCCAGGCAATTAACTCTTCAGTCAAAACCATTGTGGTGAAGAGCTCATTAATCTTCAACTGGTCTATTGCCATTGCTAATCAGAATACAGCTGGAAGGGACCTTCGAGGTCTTATAGTCCAACCCCCTGTGGTGGTGATGTTGTCTATCCCACATTTTTCTAGCTTACCAAGAAGTAGGTTGTGATTTACTAGTTTCAAAGTTCCAGGGCTGGTTCTGGGTCAGCTTTTTCTACCCTAACACAAGGAGTTTTAAATTGCAGGTTGGAAATATAAGTTCATATAATAAGTAAAATATTATAAGATATAGGATCAAAAAAAGAAAACAATAACCAATGTTAGATAAAGCAAAAGAGCTGAAAAAACCGTAAGTCCAGCACCATCTTGAAAAAAACACCCTGATTCTTATGCCAGTCAATTTTAAGTCCTTCGCAATCCTTTAGCACAGCGGTCCCCAATTTTTGTGGCTTGGCGGGCCAGCTGGGGTGGAAGAGGGGAACTGGGCCACGCAAAAGCTTGACTTGCACAAGTGGCAGGCCAGCATGCACACATGCAATTGCTTGCTGGCCTGCCGCTTGAGCAAGTTGAGCTCCACATGTGTCGTGTTCTGGCCAGCCACTCACGTAGCCCAATTCCAAATAGGGGCCATACAAATAGGCCATGGCCCTTTATCACACTGTGGTTGGGGACCCTTGCTCTAACATTGTAGAGGATGGAGGGAAGGGGACTACTACATAAACAGTGTCTCCTATTAGGAAAGAACTCACTTCAGGACAGAGCATTTTAAAAAGTCCCCCCCCCCCCGTGTGTGTGTGTGTGTGTCTTTACAACTACTTTGTAAAACTCCTCAAACCATGAATTGAATATTTGCTAATTTCTACCTCATGTAGTAGTTTGAAAATGCAAAACAAGCCTTCATATTTAAATCTGAATTCAGTTTCTTGAAGTTTTCAATGTGGAAGTCAGGGAAAAATGTGAAATTTGAAAATGGAATGAGTGCAAGAAGAGAAAATATAACTCCTTTATTAAAAAGTATTAGAAGATGTTAATAGAATTAGAAAAATATTAAAACCTGCTTGTAACAGAGGAACACAAATGAATAGATGCTGAAAGGAAAGTGAAAAGAATGCAAACAGCATGTAAAAAAGAGGTAAGCCTTTTATTTATATGGTTGACTTTTTTGACACTCCTCTCCCAACATACCTGCACAAAAGAAATCTCTTCATATGACCAAATCAGTTCAACATACTTCTTCAATCCTGAGGAAGCTGTTTGGTTACAAGGGAAGAACAAATGAGAATCAGGTTACAAGTCAAATATATAGAGTCAATGGGTCAAGAGGGAGGTGAAGATTATGAAAGTTGTAGTAGGATGGAGTTGATGAGTTCCTGAAAAAAAGAAAAGTAGGAATTTTAAAGAATAAAAGGCAGTGCATGGAATACTGTTTGGAGATGGTGGAAGCAAGAATTATTTGCAAGGAAAAGAAAGCCTATGATACCCTAATCCTTTTTTTCCTTTTTCTTCTTTTTCTTATCTTAAAATATTTTCTTATTTTCTTTATCTTAGAAGACCTCCAAGAAGGTCCTTTCCAACTATGTTATTCTGTCACATATATTTATGGTATAATAGCCAATTTATTTTTATACCCAATCATTAAGGGAAACATTAAGATCAATAAAATTTAGCAATGACTTTCTTCTTCAAAAACAGAAAGTTAAGTCTGCAAAAGTTTGTTTTTATATATCTTTTATCTAGCTTTTCTGCAGCAACACATTTGTAAATTCCAATGGAAAGCAATTGAGTTGTAGAAAATCCCACTTTCATTGGCACAGGCAGTGCAAGACTGGGAAGACAGGGTCAGATGGAAGAAGGATACAATATCCATTCTTCTGAATAAAGATTCAGACTTTGCTTCCCCTCTTGCTCTGTGTCCTGATATGGCTTAATTGACAAACAGCTGTTTCTTTTCCTCCCCAGAGATTGCTGTGTCTGCTGGGGAACTGCTGTGATTTTGATTTACAGGCTCATAAAGTTTAGGGACTCCATCTGGATGGAGGAGGGAACAACTAACTCAATATCACACCATTCATCTGTCAATGGCTTTTCCCACCCTGAAAACCAAAAAGGTGTCTCTTGCCCTATTTTTCCAGAAATTCATGTTTCACAAAGTCTGATAGATCCTATGATTAAATAAATAAGATCTAACTGCATCCATTTCTAGACCTGGAGGCTTTGTTCACAGTCACTCATGCCCTAGTCACTTCCTGTTTGGATTATTGCAATGTGTTTTACATGGGGCCTCTCTTAAATACTATCTGGAAGCTGCAAAACTGGTCCAAAATAACTGGCACATGCTGTGTGAACTGCATTAATTTTCTGGTGCAATTCAAGATGTGTTTATCACATTTAAAGCCCTGTGTGCACAGGCCAGGTTGTTTATGGGACTGCCTCTCTTTGAGAGTTTCAGCTCATCCTATTAGGTTAGATAGAATGGACATGCTCCTGGGCTCATCCTTTAAATGTTGTCATCTGATGGGGCCTCAGAGATACACCTTCTTGGTAGCTATGCCATTCCTTTTGAGGGACTCTGAGGGATCCTTACCCTCAACCTTCTAGAAGGTTGTGAAAATCTGATTGTGATCCCCAAACATTAGGGTAGGATGGGAATTGAACTGGGAGGTTGTTTGGTCTGACATAGCTTTGTTTTTTTTAATCTCTGTTTTTATTAATTGTTGTGAGCTGCCTATGACCATTGTATGTCATAAATGGCCATGCAAGTCCTGCAAGTAAGTAAGTAAGTAAGTAAGTAAGTAAGTAAGTAAGTAAGTAAGTAAGTAAGTAAGTAAGTAAAGTAAGTGATTAATATAGCAATCCACTTTCATCCTGATGAAATCTTCCTGCACCCTCAAAACCTTACATATCTGTCTTTAGATTTCCTTCAGTACAGATAGTCCTCAACTTACAGCCACAATTGAGCCCAAAATTTAGATTGCTAAGTGAAAAACATGTTAAGTGAGTTTTGCCCGATTTTATGACTTTTCTCTCCACATTTATTAAGCGAATCACTACAGTTCTTAACTTAGTAACATAGTTGTTAAGTGAATCTGGTTTCCACACTGACTTTCTTTGCCAGAAGGTCGCAATAGGGGATCACATGACTCTGTGGACACTGCAACCATCATAAATGTGAGTCAGTTCTCAAGCATCCAAATGTAAATCATGTGAGGATGGGGATGCTTCAACAGTCATAAGTATGAAAAATGGTCATAAGTCCCTTTTTCCATGCTGTTGTAACTGAATAGTCACTATATGAACTGTTGGAAGTTGAGGACTACCTGTACTGTTACATAGTTTTCTTTGATAAATGGTGAGATTTTGGCTATATGAGAGCCCAACTTCCATATATAATACTTATTTTTTATGTATTTGACTTTGAGCAGGTCTTGACTCCTGGTGACCACCTGAAGCTTTTCTAATATAACTTCAGAACTTCCAGTTCTGAAACATCATTTCTGCTTTCAGTTCCCACAGCTGAATTCTCTCCAGTAGCCTTGACAATACTGATGGCGGCATCTGGCATATGTTAGGAGTTGCCAGGACCCATTTACCTTAGCACCCTTTTAATCTTTCCATAACTGATACCCTGAGAGTGTTGGGTGGATGCATGTGACTACCAAGAAAACCTTATATTTTGGAGGATTGTAGAAAATTAAAATGCACTCCACTTCAACACCCCCCCCCCCGATTGGCTGTTACCCGTCCTCACAGGCCAAAAATATTTTATTGAGATAAAGACGGCAGCACTTTCACTTTATCTGCAGAAAAATTATATTAACAGTGGAAATTTATAATTTGTTTGTAAACCACCCAGAGTCATTTAGGTGAGATGGGAGGAACAGAAATTGGATAAATAAATATAATGGTAGGCTATATGATGCACATTCTCTGGTCTCCAAGGGAGAAGATTTATCACAGGAGGAATATCTGAGAGAAACAGCCACCTCCAGAATTCTGTTCCTGCAGTGGTTACCTCACTCTGTCCAAAACAAGGGCAGGCCAGGGAAAACAACTGAGATATAAGAAAGTCAGTTTGGTCTAATGGCTAAGGCTCCAGGCTAGAAACTGGGAGACTGTGAATTCTAATCCTGCGTAGGTGTGAAAGTCAGCTGGGTGACCTTGGGCCAGCCATTCTCTCAGCCCAACTCACCACACAGGGTTGCTGTTGTTGCTGTGGGGAAAATACAAGAAGGAAGGAATATTATGTATGTTTGCATCTTGAGTTATTTATAAAAAAATAATAATAAAGGCAGGACATAAACAAACAAAGAATTACCTATCTAACTAAATAAAAGTACTTTGCCCAAAGTCCCTATAAGCCAAGAGCCAATTCATCTTTATAGTTCATCAAGGCAGCAGAGATTCAGAATTCTGGAATAGCTACAGCTAAGCCTTAACTGAGGGTGCATAATTAGATCATGCAATTAATTTAAGTTACTGCAGCTTTGGTTCTAAAATCAGTTATCTAATTTTATTGATAGAATATATCCTCTGCTTTTCCATGCAGCAGCAAAAATGACATACTATGAACCCTAAGATTAATTATACGATAACCAGAATGTCGTTTTTGTAATATTTTTGAAAGTGCATGTACATTTACCTTTTTGCTTGAAATTGCCATCTTTTATTAATTCTGTTTTAATAGCCAACTTATTGCATTCATGTTTTCTCCAGATTTGATTTATGACCATTTCCCTCCACTTAAAATGCGGTTTGCATGAGCAATTTGTCCAGTGTGAACTGGCAAACAGTATTCATTAGGCAAATTCCAGTCTACAGAATTTGAATTAGGAGCTTCCTCCTTTCTGCCCCTATAATTGCTTCCTATTCATCAGGGTACTGCCCTGTTGCTCTTTGATTAGCCTATAATTATTCCTCTATCTTCTTCATAGGAATAGCTTTCATTACTGATTACATCTCATTATTTTTCCTTTAGCACTATTTTGCAATTTTAAATCAGAGGAAAATACATAACAATTGGATGCCAATAATTAAATTCCTTCCCCTTCAGCAGGGAATGAAGACTGATTAATTAAGTGGTAATTAATCTCATAGTGTTTTGGCCACTCTAAGTAGGAAACAGGAAGAGGTTACATTATAAAATGACATGAACTAGGAACTAAAAGTATCTTGGTGGCTATTCACTGGAAAATGAATGAAGCTAACAATGAAGGTAAAGATTTAGTATTTTGGACATGTAAAAGGGCAATAAGAATCACTGGAGAAGTCCATATGCTTGAAAAAATTTAGGACAATCAAAAGAAGGGACTGAAAGTCAAGTAGCTATTACCAGAGGTACAGGAATATGTTTATAAGAACTCAAAAGTTATAGACAGAGAATCCTGGTGAAATCAAGTCCCTTAGATCATGAGGAATTAGAAGCAACCCAACAATAATAATCTTGGTCATGAGAATGGCATTGCCTATAGCACAGTGGTTCTCAACCTTTTTAATGCCGCGACCCCAACCAGTCGTAAGTCGAGGACTAAACCGGTCGTAAGTCGAGGACTAAACCGGTCGTAAGTCGAGGACTACCCAACCGGTCGTAAGTCGAGGACTTTCCCTGCCCGGGAACGCCACGCATGTGTGGTTCCACCCCCTGCGCCGGCCGAGGCGTAGCTGGCAAGCGGCAGAGATGGAGCAGGCCGACCACCAGCTGGCCCAGCCCAAGGGAGGTAAGGCACCCGCCGGAAAAGGGGGAAAAAAATGGTGGACAAAAAAAATGGCGGACAGCCTTGCTTGGCGACCCCCCATGAAATGGTCGATCGACCCCAAATGGGGTCCCGACCCACAGGTTGAGAACCACTGCTATAGCATATAGTGGAGCTAATGGCAATCCATCCCCATATTAAGCCAAGAAAACCAAACAGATATTCATAACTAGGAGAATGTCTATATGATATTGGAAGATGAGCTCCTCATACCAAGAGTGACAAATATAAGTAACACCAGTGTTTATGATAGGGCTGGATTAATGTCAGTAGAATGTCCACCTGCTATTATGGATAAAAATAAAAGGAAAGTTCAGTCATTTAACGATATACATATCACTTTTACATGGACAATCAGAATCATGAACCAAGGCAAACTTGATGTCAGAACACCTCAAGACTGAATATTGCCATTCTGGGAGTCAATGAAATGAAATGGATTAGAAATGGTCCTCTCACATAAGAACACTTGATTTCCTATTTTGTATAAGGAAATGACAATAATAATGAGGATGAGGATGCTGAGATGGTATGCTATCATTATTTTTTACTCCTAGTAACCACATAGTTTTTTTCTCTAAGATAATCTATCTCTAACCTGCTATTTTATGTCTCTCAATGATGCACTCAGTCTCTGTAACTGAGTCCATCTAATACTGGTTATCCTTTTCTTCTCTTTCCTTCTACCTTTCCCAGCACTGGAAACTTTTCCAAAGAGCTGGGTCTTCACATAATGTGTCTTAAGTATGATAATTTGAACTTGGCCATTTATGCCTCAAGTGAGAACTTCAGTTGATTTCTTCAATAATCCATTGGTTTGTTTTCTTGGCTGTCGATGATATTCCTGGGAGTCTTCCAATGTCAAAGTTTAAAAGCACCAGTACTCTTCTTTAATATCCATCTTTCGCTTTCATACAGCCTCATGGGAATACCATTTGCAACCACTTGCACAATTCTGATCTTTGTAGGTATAGACTTGTTGCAGCATTTGAAATTTAAAAGGAAATCATTGAAGAAATGAATTAGTCATCATTATGAACAAAAGAGGCTTAAAGTCTATGAGAAATGAAGGGACTCTTGCTTCTTTCTCAATAATTTTATCACTGAATAGTCACTTTTGTCTTCTGTGACTAAAAAACCAGACAATACTTACCCACAACATGACCACAACCTGTCGATCTACAGTTTGATATTGCCATTCAATACCATTTCAGAGAAGAAAAAAGTGTGTTATTTTAATCATTTAGCATTTATGGAATGCTAAAACTGAAAGTAAAGTAGTATCAGAGTAATGGAAAATTTGGCTTTATGAAACAAAGCAGATGACAGACACATTCTGACACTGTAATTCAACATTTATAGCAGCAACCTAATTTCCAAACAATCTAAAATGCAATTCTATGCGTGGATGTCACTGAATGGCTAACACTGACTCACGTTGACTATACATTTTGCAAACAAGTTGGAAGATCTCTATTCAGTCACCATGAAGTCCTGATGATGACTGCAACTCAGATGATGAACAATTTCTTCCATATTCCTAAGTTAAAATAAAGAAGCAAACAAAAATCAACCTAATAATAAGATCTCAAACGATATTCCATCAGAATGTGTGGTGAAGATAAAGTACAGTGTTAATGTATTAGATTTTTATAAATAAAATGCCTAAAGGACTCTGAGTTTAAGTCTGTAATTAAAGAAAGAGCAATTAAAAATATTCTGCATTGTAAACAAAACAAAAGAAGGAAAAATGCCTGCCTACTGATAACTTAAAAATAGCTGAGGAAAAGAAAAGGCAATAGCTTAAAAGAAAATTTGCCCAGTTAAATGCTGAATTCCAGAAAAGGGCAAGAAGAGAACTAGATACAACTAATAAGCAATGCAAACTGAACAGGAAGAACAAGAAAATTAAAGAAATCAAGGGAAACGGTGATGTAGAAATGGTCACAATAAAATACAAAGAAGGCAATAGTATAATGAAGGAAAAAGAAAGAAATGACACAAATAGACAGAATGATACAAAAAAGATCCCCCCAAATGATATGTACAAGTATTATCTAGATGAAGCCAGGCATTGAATAAAATTAAGTTAAATGTAAGGAAGTATTTCTAATAACAAAGTTGATGAAATAGCTGCAGAGCTGTTTAAAATTTTACAAAATGATGCTCTAAAAGTGCTGTTTGTAGTTTATGAAAAGTATGGAAAACACGTAATAGTTTGGGGAGAAAACAAATAAAAACTATATTCCAATAACAAAAAAGAGGCAATGCTAAAAAAAAAAAAAGCTGAAATTATCAAACAACTGCATCCATCTCATTTTCTAGTAAATGCTTAAGATTTTTCAAGATGGGGCTTAACCATACTTAAAATGAGAATTACAGAAGTCCAAGCTGGTTTCAAAAGAGCCAGAGGAAAATATCCAATGCATAACAGAAAAAGCAAGAGAGTTCCAAAAAGATATATTTTTTTTATAATTATATTAAGGATTTTGTTGGTGTAGACCAGCAGCGCAGCAGTCTGAAGCAACCACACGTTTTTCAGATTTCAATCCCATGGATGTAATGGGTCCTGGATGTTTGAACGAATTCTGTAAATTAGGCCATTTTAGGTTCCTTATTAAACATAGTGTTGCCCTATGATGTGATTGAAGGTTACAAACACAGAGACAGAAGAATTTTAGTAATATATAGATAGATCATCCTGCCAAAAATATGTATATTATCATAATGATTGTCTTTCTAGTGAATGATTGAGAAAGTTGGACTATCAGAAAGACTGAATTAAAAAAGAAATCCATACCTTTGAGCAATGAAGCTGAAAAAATTATTGAGAGTATCTTGGATAGCAAGAAGAACAAATCCTGTGTAGCATGTGCAGCAAAGTCACACAGCTGACTGTAAGTGCTAAGTATGAAGCTAAGGCTTCAATATTTTGGAATTCCCCTCAGAGGGTTTGAATCTTATAGAACACCACCTATATGGTCACCTATGTCTGATGAGTCCCCATAGAACAAAAGTGGTCCTGCACAGTCTGTCTGCTGGTAGTCAGTATTACTAAAAACACCACACAGGATATACAAATAGTGTGTCAAGTAGAGAAATTCATGCAAAACCCTACACATGGGGCATGATCCAATGTAACATATGTATCTCTCTGCTTTATATATATATCATTTGATAAATGATTGGATATTGTCATAGATACATAAGCATGAGCTTACAAGAACTCATAAAAGCAGTTTCTCACAGACAATTCTGGCAAACTAAAGTCCAGCAAGTCATATTCAGTCAAAAGCAATTGAATAAGAATAATAACAACAGAAAGAAGCATGGGGAAACATTAATTGCAGTTCCAGTTGGTTGCCAGAGAGCAAAACCTTACAAAAAACACCTTGGAATGCAAGCAAACTAAGTATACATAGATTTGGCTACCTCCACATATAAATATTATTTCTAAGGCAGCAGGGAGAAGAGTGAGGGGAGAGTCTAATATATACATGAAGCCATGGAATCACCTAGACAAAGCCACCATTGGATTATTAAATGTTCTGGACAAATTCAGAGCTGAGAGTTTGCCATTGTCAATAAGCCTGCTGTGAACATCTTTGCTGCCTGCAAAGTGAGCCAGATGTTGAACATCTTCTCAAAATTGACAGTAAAGGCTCCAGAGTTCACTCCCTAAAGATCTTGGAAAGCTTTTCTCTAGAAGGCGCCAGCAATGGCCAATAAAAAATGGACACTTGTCTGTGCCATGAACTCATACTGACTCTTGAATTCCTCCTCAGTCCCTTGGTAGATTAAAGAAAGATGAAGGGACTGGAGTAATGTCTACATCCTAAATGGAATCAAGGAGTTGGTGGGAAAAGGAAGAGGGTGGATAAATGAAATATTATGCACACAAACAACCTTGTTTTCTTAAGCTGTTACTTTCTCAAGCCATTTTAAAAAAAAATCAAACTGAGTTCAAATCTAGTTCATGATACACAAGAACAATGGGATGTATCTGTGCTTATGCAGAGTGCAGAAGTTTGAAGATCCCTGTCTCAGGATATCGTGCTAAGGCAGACTTTCTCAACCAGAGGCCCTTATGATGATTGGAAGGCCTGCCATTTCCAAATTTCCTGCCGGTTTTGAAATTTTAGAAGTTGTAATCCATGCATATCTGGGGGCACAAGGTTGGAGAAAACTAAGCTCAGGGACAGAGTTTCCTATTTTTCAGAAGGGTATCTATGTTAGAGCTAAGATTAAAGTGAACACATTTACTTTGACATCTGCTCTCAAGAATTAGAGCCATGGTCAGATGATGAAGCTTCCAAGCAGGTCTAATTGCCTTTGCTATTTGAGTGATTGATTAATCAATTTTTTAAAACTGGTTTGCTGTTCAAAAAACTAATACCTACATATCTCCAAAACAGTTATACAATTAAAATGAAGCGCAACAATATAACATTTTTATTTATATCCTGCCCTTATTATTTTTATAAATAACTCAAGGCAGCAAACATACCTAGTACTTATTCCTCCCCCTTTTTTCCCCCCAAAACAACAACTCGGTGAGGTAGGTTGGACTGAAAAAGTGTGACTTATCCAAAGTCACCAGCGGGCTTTTATCCTAAGGTTAGACTGGAATTCATGGCCTTCCAATTTCTAGTTTGGTGACTTAACCACTAGACCAAACTGGTTCTAATTATTATTGTAAACAAAATAATAATATAACTTCTTATGAGCTGAGAAGCAACCATAGTCCATATACCTAATTGCTCTCCAGGAGTGTGTCAAGTTATGAAGATTGCTTGTGTTAGGACTGCCATGCTATTTCTAGCTTGCCTACAGTTGCGAGGGGGGGGGGAAGATTTGGAATGCACAGGTGGATTCCATCCGGATGGGAACCAAGGTCACCGAAGAGATGTTGTGGCAGACAGAGATGTTCTTCTCATAACAACTGCCTGAGGATTAATTGGACAATATGACCTGAACTGTCAGAGAGAGGAGAGAAAATTTAACTCTTTTTTTATTATCCTTTTCCCGCCATATTGCTAGAGCTGCTTTCAACTCTCTAGTGCCATTATGCTATACCCAATAAAGTTTTGCATTAGAGATCTAAATTACTCTTGTGTATTTACTTTATTGGGATCCTTAGCCAGAGCCTTATTTTGTAAACAAAATAATAATATAACTTCTTATGAGCTGAGAAGCAACCATAGTTCATAAACCTACAGTAATTGCTCTCCAGGAGTGATTAAACCCCAGATCTCCAAAGGCTGCTAAAACAGCCATGTCTTTAATACTTTTACAAAAATCCTAACAGAGTTGGGGCCCATTTGATGCCATGAAGGATATTGTTCCAGAGAAAGAGGCAGCGACTAAGAAGATCTAATCAAGAAAACTCAGAAGCTGGACAGAGGCTTCTCCAGATCTCATAAGTTGGGCAGCATTTAACAGTCCAACTGCAGTTTCTGGGTGGTCTTCAAGAATAGCTCAATGTAGAGAACATTCAGTAACCCATGTATAGTTATTTTTGTTGCCCTTTATTAAACTCACATACCTATTTTTTGGATTGTGTTTATTAAGAAGAGCGAATGAAAAAAAATATGCCTGTTCAGATCACTGATGCTTTATTGGACTATTTGGCACTGAAAATAATTCTGGAATGAATTTCTCTCAAATTTAAACCAAATTAAGAAAATAGCATATGTTTGTTTCCTTAGGAGAAGGAAACTCATAATCTTATCTACATATTACTATCATAAATTGTTTCAACCACAACTAATTGTGATGTCACACAGACAGGTGGGGGTAAAGAAAAGATGGGAAAACTTGGTTCAGAAGCAGAACCAATTTGCTTCAAGGCTTCTAAAACTTTTTTTTAAATGACCAAACAATGGGATTGGATATTCTTTGAACTCTCACAGTATGTTCTCCTTTTGCTCCTCTAGTTTGCATTTTCCACCTTCTTAGAAATGTGTTTCCTACTCACAACGTTGGCATGTGCCCCAGTTGACTGAGAATGACCCTTTGTTTGAAAGGAAAGATGTCCTCTAGCTGTGCAGGTCTCCTGGAGGGCATCTTTCCCCTCCAACAGAGGTCTATATTTACATATATACATATACATACATACGTCTACTGATACACATGCCAACCTTTTTTGAGAACACATTTGACACTTTTTCTCTGTTTAAGGAATAGATGATCAAAGTCAGCATTAGAATTTTGGAACAAAGAATTCTATATGCAACTGAGTCCTGTGATTAAGGTAAATCTGTATGAGGAGCGCAAATGCAGTTAGTTCTTAACTGATGGCCACAATTGGCTCCATAACTTCCATTGCTAAGTAAGGCAGTTGTTAAGTGAGTCATGCTCATGGTTGTTAAGAGAATACTGCAGTAATTAAGTGAATCACACAATGGTTAAGTGAATCCCCCATTGACTTTGCTTGTTGGAAGCTGCTTGGGAAGATTGCAAATAGCAATTACAGGACCCCAGGATGCTGCAACTATCATAAATACATGCTGATTGCACAAGCACTTGAATTCTGATCACATGACAGTGGGGATGCTGCAAGGATTGTAAGTCATAAGTCACTTTTTTCAGTGTCATTGTAACTTCAAATGGTCACTAAAAGAATGGTTTTAAGCCAAGGACTATTTGTATGCGTAAGAATCAAGGATCCAACTCAGATCTAGCTTTGGGATCAAAATGATTGTCCACTTCCCTGTTTTATACACCATAGCCATTAACGAAGATAAGATTTTCAAGAGTTCAGCTGCTTAGTCAGTCAACTTCAAGCTCTTTTTAAGAGCCCAGCTCAGTAGATAAAACTGCATAACCAACAGCTGCATGATCAAAGCAATTCTACATTCCTAGGGCATTGCATACAGTTAAGCAAGCCATAAAGTTCTTTTAAAAATTATTATTACTGCTCAAGATAGACTGCTCATATCTGTATGCTCTAACAACTGCTTTTCAGGCATGCTCCAAACTGGATCAATATGCATCTAGTCTGGAGGTGGAAGGTTAGCACATTAAAATACATTTAGTAAACAGAATCATTAAAGCCAGGGAGAAAATGAAGACAAGAAATCATTGAGAAACGGTCTTGGCTGACATGCAGAGGGGGAGGTATGGATAAATGAATCAACAATACGCCTTCATTAGGGAATTTATCATATGGTATGTGGGATGGGAGACGAGGGAAAGAGAGACTGAAACAAACCAGAATATTTATGCAAAAGAAAAGATCTGAGGCTATTAAGAAGAAGAAAAATTATATCAACATCTGGGTAGGGGACTTTTGGACTTCCGGATGTTGCTGACACACCACTTCCAGGCCTAATAGTCCAAGGTGCTAAGGGCTGCAGTTCAGAAATTTCCCCACATGTGAGCTATAAGGATAATCTTTTTGGGTTGGTGGTAATTTTTTGAAAGTGATGGATGCTCTCACAAAATGGCTTCCATGGAGGCCTGGCCAATCAATCATGTGCATTTCTCAGAGAGTAAAATAGTATGCTTATTTTCTACTCTACTGTCTGGCTGCCCCTTTCCCTCCAAGATACTGTCCAGCAACCCTCAGCAACAACTCCACAATACCTGAGCTGATTTCTGGAACTCAAGTGGGCTGAACCTAGATGTTCAGCCAGATTGCTGACCTTCATGTTTAAGAAATTAGGAAAGAACCATAAAATGTACAACATTCCATTTCAATTGCCCCATATGATCAATGATGGAGCTGAAGGGTTTTTGTATCTATGTGAAGAGAGAGTGTATGATTGTCTCTCAATCCCCTCTCTGTGTTTTTTTCAATAAAAGGTTTGAAAAATAAAAAAGGGAAGATTCCAATAAAGGAGAATATTTGTAGCTCAGAATGGAAACGGGGGTCCTTGGTGCCTTGGTTCTCTTCTTGCAGATGTTTCATTACCCAAACTAGGTAACATCTTCAGTGCTAATCATTAGCACTGAGGATGTTACCTAGTTAGGGTAATGAAACATCTGCAAGAAAATGACCAACCTCAGAGAGCACTAAGAATTCACTTTAAAGATTGTTAGGCCCCTGCTTATCCCTATCGTCCAATGCCTATTATTTTAAAGTGTTTAATCTCTCATTCCTCTTCATTTCCATGGACATTCTGCTGCCATAAACCAAATTATTTCTTCCCTCTTGACAGCTATTTCCTGCCTGAAGTTCAATTCGGCAAGGGGGAAGAATAGGAATGTCTGGGGGGGGAAAAGGGGGGGGGAGATTTATTTTGTTCAAGAAATAAAGGCATCTTATGCATTTTAGACCCAGGCAGCAGGCACTGGTGCCCCAGCAAAGGCTTCCAGGAAAATTCCTCAATATAGGTGAGAGTGAAGGTAAAATAGAAAGATTTCACAAGGGAAGGTGGTAACTATCCAGCTGTTTAGAGACAGAAGCAAGTCTGCTGGTCTGACTGGATAAATGCACAAAAATGAAACTGTATTTATATACCAGCTTAAGGATGCCCCTGTAAATCAGAGTTGGTTGAATAAATCACAATCAGATGGACTCATACAAAATGCTAAACCATAATGCTAGGGTTTGAATCCAGAGGACTGATCAATAATACGACTGAATGCATACAAATGTTAACATTTGAAATAAAGAAGAAGAAAAGGAGAATAAGTTGGCAACCGTCCAAGTTAAGGGAGAGGGTACTTTTAGCTGCAAACCACAGGGGCCATGAAATGTTAGCATGGATAAAAAGAAATCAGTACTGCTACAGTATACTGTATCTTTGGCCTGGAATTATCAATGCAAATGCTGCTACAGATACTAGAGTTGGCTGCTTCTACACTGCAGGGGGGGAGGTATTATTTCAGGATCCTGAAGGTTATTATTTTTATCTGAACTCCATACTGTCTGTTGTTAAAAAGGAGGATGAAGAAGAGAAGAAAAAGAAAAAAAAGGAAAGGGAAAAGGAAAAGGAA
>NW_015386397.1:1880320-1900659 GCF_001527695.2 Protobothrops mucrosquamatus
AAGAAGAAGAAGAAGAAGAAGAAGAAGAAGAAGAAGAAGAAGAAGAAGAAGAAGAAGAAGAAGAAGAAGAAGAAGAAGAAGAAGAAGAAGAAGAAGAAGAAGAAGAAGAAGAAGAAGAAGAAGAAGAAGAAGAAGAAGAAGAAGAAGAAGAAGAAGAAGAAGAAGAAGAAGAAGAAGAAGAAGAAGAAGAATGGAATGGAACTATTCCATTCCATTCCATTCCATTCTATTCTATTCTATTCTATTCTATTCTATTCTATTCTATTCAGCTGGCTTGGAGGTTGTAACACTTTCAGTCCATAAAATCCTTTCCACAGCAAAATGTTTTGGTTTATTCTCAGTACTCTGACATACCTTGAAATCATCTACTAATTTTATCAGCTTTGATGCTGCCCCATTTTTCTTTGTTTTGAAGGTAGCTAGAACAACCTAAGTATTAAAGCAGTGTTTTCCAATTTCAGCAATTTTAAGATGTATGGACTTCAGTTCCCAGTATCCTGCAGAAACTAGCCAGTTGCTCCTTCCTCCCCGATCATCCCAATTTCATTTTGCAATGTAGGACAACAAAACCAGTGAACCACTGCGCTAGATTGAGGCAAAGCCAACTTGAGAGCCACCATGAATTATTGGGGGGGGGGGCAACAAAAGAGCAGGGAAAGAGAAGCAGCAGGCATGGAGAAAGAGAACTAGGCAGAATTTTCTGCCATCAGGGAAGCATCTCTCTATAGCTGCAGAGAAAATAGAGGGGGGGGGGGAATCTATCATTCATTTTTTTTCTCTGGATCAATGAACTTCTGAAATTATTTGACTTACTATGAAAAGCCTACAGGAAACTTCAGTCTGTGTGTGTGTGGGGGGGCTTTGCAGGGAGAGGCACGTTGACCTTGGGTCAGAATAGCCCTTACATATGAAAGAGCTTGGAATCATGTTACCAATGGCTATAATCTTGAAAAAATGTATTTATTTAGAACATTTATTTAGCTGCCCAATTCATGTAATTCAGATTATGGAAAGCATGGATTAAATAACAACCAAATAAAAAGCAATTATTTTAAAGCTTTTTAAAAAAAAAATACAGAGTGGAAAAAATAAATATCCGTAGCCAACATATCAAATGATATATTTTGAGGTCCAACCAGATACACCCAGTGAGAAGTAGACACAGGCTGTCCTGCAAATAACCCAGATCTATGCCATGGATTGGGGCTAAACATTTTGCTTTACGGTGGGATTTTAGAGTACAAACCAAGGTATGTTTTGCTGGAACATGCTGAGAAGGAGAAGGTCATTGATTCATTTTGCACAGGACAAAGTTTGCATAGTTTCCCCTTTTACATTTTTTAAAAAAGAAATCCTCCCCCTCCCTTTTTATTAAATTTTGGAAAGCTCTCCTTTTTGATTATGACTTTTATTAAAATTTTAAACAAGAAGATTAAAACTAATACAAACTAATTTAAATTAAGAAAAAAAGAAAAAGCAAATCAAAAAGAAAACAAAAGTGCAAGAAGAGAAGAAATGTTCAAAAAAATATAAAAGAAAGAAAAAAGAAGAAATGACTTCCTGTTTCTGCACAGCAGTAAAAAGTACAAATTTATTTTTGTACTTTCTAAAGCAATAGCAATAGCAGACTTACATACCGCTTCACAGTGCTTTACAGCCCTCTCTAAGCGGTTTACAGAGTCAGCATGTTGCTGTCCAACAATCTGGATCCTCATTTTACCGACCTTGGAAGGATGGAAGGCTGAGTCAACCTTGAGCTGGTGAGACTCGAACTGCAAACTGCAGGCAGTAGGCAGTCAGCAGAAGTAGCCTGCAGTACTGCATTCTAACCACTGCACCATCACAGCTCCATCATATTACTTTTTTTCTATAATCTACCCTACCTAATCATCATAAGGAGGCAGAGAACTAGTTAGTCTGTGAGTGGGAGATCACTAGGAAATATCCTGATTGTAAACTAGACCTGGAAACTAAAAACATGCCAGAAGAAAATCACACCCTTCCGCAGGTTGGCCAAGAAAATTACATGGATGTGTTTGTGAAGTCATCAGAAGTCACTACAGCTCCTTGGTCATGAGAACTTAATGAAGCTTGTTGCTTGCCTTTAATGATGCTAGGCTGGTCCAAAAAAATGCAACATCAAAGTAGCAGAGAGGTTCTGGATGATTCCATCCACTCGTACAATAGAATCAGCTTTGATGGTTATACTTATTTAACCATTTTAGAAGCATATGTGCAAAAGATTTAAAAACAAAATGTGGCCACTGCTATGCTTATGCAAAGTAAATAGTTTCTCAAGGTCTATGTGAATTGACCTCCCGAAAACCAGAACGACAGCTTGAAAGATTCGACCTCTGTCATTAAGTATATTTTTGGCAGAGGAAGAGGAGACTAAGAAAGCATTACGGTCTAGTTTTAATATTAGTAATTTCAAGGTTAAAGAGCGTGAGTTTATTTGTTGCTGTTCCCTGGAGCACTCTATTATTCCTGTACCTATCTGGCAAATGATCACGGTCATTCCTGGTAATTTGCTTATTATCCAATTCCACTTATATAGAGAAGTATTTAAATATTTGTTGGACACTGAAACAGGAAATGTGAGATCTCAGTGTCAGAGATTTCTGGTGGGTTTGCTTTGTGATGTGATATTTAATATGAGGGTACCATAACAATTTAAGTATTTTATTTTATTTATTAAGGAGGAACCCTGGTGGTGCAGTGGTTAAAGTACAGTATTGCAGAGAAACTCTGCCTATAGCCTGGAGTTCAATCCTAAAGGGGCTCAAGGTTGACTCAGCCTTCCATCCTTCCAAGGTCGGTAAAATGAGGACTCAGATTGTTGGGGGCAATATGCTGACATTGTAAATTGCCCAGACAGTGCTGTAAAGTGCTATGGATTGGTATATAAGTCTAAATGCTATTGCTATTATTTATTTATTAAATTTCTATGCCGTCCATCTCCCCTACAAGGTGACTCTGTGTGGCTTGCATCACTCTGCCCTTATTTCAGCCTCACAATATAAAGCTGGCTGTCTTGAGGGGTTTTGTCTGGTACAGGGTTATCCAGTAAACACCAGAACTTGTTGGAGGTTTGAACCTGGATCTCCTAGTCTGGCATTGTAACCACTGCTCGCAGTGACCTTTAATACTTGCAGTAAACTGACAGTATGTCAGCAATAGAAGACACTTTCTGTGCACATTTCTTTGATTAGGATTCTGTATAACCGATGTGTGTGTATGCATGTTTACTTTCAAGTCTCTTGAAAGTCTCTGCAGTTTTCTTGACAAGAGTTCTGAAGTGGTTTGCCATTGGCTCCTTCCTAGAGCTAAGAGACAACAATTGGCCCAAGGCTATCCAATTGGGTTTGTGCCTAAAGTGGGACTAGAACTCATGGTCACCCAGTTTCCAGCGTGATATCTTTAACTACTATGTCAAACTTACCGCTGAGGCATATAATTAGCCTGTATCATTTTGCATCTGAAGACAGAAGTAAAAAGACTTCTCTTTCCAGCTACTGCTGAGCATGTTATTTGGAGCAGAGGCAGAAAAACTCACAAATGCCCCTCCCCATGCCCACTGGCATGAAAAAGAATAGTAGAGTCTGTCGCCCGTTTGTAACTCTGTTAGGCCTTGTTTTGTCTAATGGTAGGGAATTATTAGTTTTCATAAATTTGTGGTGCCTGGATGCCAGCAGAAGACCTGGATCCTAATCATTAAACTAGAACCAATAAAGGACGACATTTGTAACTCAGGGTTGAAGTGAGGGATCCTTGATGCTTTCTGCATTTGGTTGTTTTTTTGCAGATGTCTCATTACCCAAACTAGGTAACATGATCAGTGCTAATTTAATGATGTTACCTAGTTTAGGTAATGAAACGTCTGCAAGAAAACAACCAAGCTCAGAGAGCATCAAGGACCCTTCAATTAAACTAGTGCTGAGGAATGGGTCCAAAACCTGCTCCAGATTTCTTTAGCACTTGCTCAAGTCCCACCAAAAAAAGAAAATGATAATTCAGATTTTTTCCCCCAGCCGCATTAAAGACAGAAAAATTATTTCTCCCCTATTATTTCCCCCCCATCAATCCCCAATAAATTGACCCATCCTATCTGTTTCCTCTCTTTGAAGTTGCAGCAGGATAGCAGCAGAAGGACAAGAAGAATAACATAATAGCAGATTCCAATTATTAGTTCAAATTCCTGCTCAAGCAGGAAACCCTACACCATTCAGACAAATGGTTGATCAATCTCTTCTTAAAGAGAAGAGATCAGGGAGAATTTGCCTCGTCTCACTTTCTCTCCTTGTACACTGTAACAACCAATCCACATTTCAACTTTGCCTATCTTGCTAACTTAGCTGGTGTGATTGCTTCAGTGCATTGGTTCAGTGCATTGAATAAGCCCAGTAGGTAAGCTTGTTATGAGAATACAGCACTTAATTTGAACCAAGTAAAAATGTCAAAGCTTTCATAATTTCCAAAAGCTTTTAACAGAAGGCTATCTTTGTATCAGACATTTATGCATGATGATTTGAAGTGTGGTTTATTCAGCTAACCCAGCTATTTGATATTGCATGACACAGTAACTCATGTAGCTGAGATTTGCACAGTACATGAAGTTGTATTGACTAGCTTGAGATTCTTTTTGCAAGGGAAAAACACGTTCAATTTGTTCAGTCTTTTATTTCCAGTTAGGCTTTAGGGAGACTATAGGCAAGGCAGGAGGCTAATATTATTTCTTCTCCTTCTTGTTACCAGAAACTGAGATGGAGGCATACTAGAAGCAGTCATAGTTGAAAATCATCAGTACCATTATTCTCCATAGATTTGCTTTAATTCCCTTTTAAAATTTCTATTTGAGTGATGTTCATTATGTTGAAAAAAAATCAGGTCCAGTTCCAAGTTGGGAGTAAGACACTGGAGATAAAATGGAGGCTGCTGGAGATAAAATGGAGGCTGCTTAGGAAAGGAGGTTTCTGTTTATTGATTAGCAGAACCAGCAACAGCATGCTGTTGAGAGTGGGTGGGTTTTTATACCTTCTTCGGACTTTGTATTTGAGATCCCTCTTGTGAAATGTACTTTGACCTGTGCTTGATGTGCCCTTTTGGTATTTTAATTATTATTGCCTGACTCCCATTGTGGCTTGGAGGTCATTTCCTGTCTTTGGAGCTGGATGGGGAATGTAGATTTTAGGAGTCTTTGTTTTTCTAATCCCATCAGCTCTAGCCTTCTCTGGGAGCTGTAGCTGAAGGTATTTTGCTTATGAATAGTGTGGCCCCAGTGTTTCTGAATGGACTAAAAAATATATCCATTTCTAAAGATTAGCCTCCTCAGGTTTCTGCCTGAGGAATGGAGACTGGGGCTGTTTTTGCCTTTGTTAAGATTTTTTTTCTACATTTCTCCTTCAGGGGAAATATTTTATCCTGCCTCTTTTAATATTCCCCAAATATTTCATTCTCTGGGGGGGGGGTGTGCCGACTTCCTACAATTACATCATGTAACTGTGAGTTCCACAGGTTAACTGTGTGCTGTCTGAAGAAATACTTCCCTTTGTGTAACCCACACCTCTTATTATACTATGTATCCCAGAGTATTGTCTTAGAAGAAGAAAAAAATCTGAACGAGGGCAAAGATTTATTTGAGTAAACTTCATATCATTCCTCAACATGGATTTTGAGTCTGACTACCTTAAGTGGATGGAAGAAGATTGTGATTTTTCATGACTTTCTTTTGATTTTTGCTTTCTATTATTCTTGACCACAAGGCTGTGTGAAAAAAAAATACTTTGGAGACAACAGGATGTCTTCACCACATTGAAGAACTTTGCCTACAAGGAAGGAGGGCTAAACTTTAAAACCAGGTGCAGTTGTGTTCTATATAACTTATTCTAAATTAATTTACAGAGAAAGAAATAAACCAAAGAATGACTTGTCTTTTTTCTTGGTAATTTCAACTAAGAGGGAAGTCAGGGAGGATCTTTCTGAACCCCCCTTTTGGCCTACTTTTATTTGAAAAGGAAAAGATTTAAGGTTTCAGGGAAATCAAGTCTCCAGATTCTATTCAAGTAGGTGCAATAAAAACTACTTTTTTTTGTTTCCTGACCCCACAACTAAGTGAGAGAATTTACATGGGTAATTAGCTTAACCCACTTCCTCACTTGGATAATTGCAAACATCCCCATTTAGCTTTTAAATGAAAGAGAAGACTTCCCTGGACTAGGCAGCATTTCTATTAAGAGGAAATGGAGAGAAATATATACATTTACTGTAGTCCTTTCTCTTCATAAATCAAATGTGACAAGGCAATTTCAAGGGAAAAAATAGGAGAAGATGGGAGAAGGGAACCTATATTTTTTCCTAATAGCCCCCTTTTAATATCTTTTCTGTTGCTGGAGCTTTGACTAGGGAAGAAGTTGTAAAACTGATATAGTAACCCACTTCCCACTTACACCTTGGAATACTCTCCAGTTTCTATCTGTAGGATGCTTGACAATGATTGATGTCTAAATGCACCAAATGCATTCCATCCTGAAAATAAATAGGAAGTGATGGGACAAGGGGGGGGGGAAGCACATATTCAGTCCCCACCTTCAGCCCTGGATTTGATACACGTTTACCTGAGAGTCAGTGGGATTTGTTCTTGAGAAAAATGCTTTGCATATTTATTAGAAATATTCCTCACAAATGTCAAATCTAGAGATAAAATCTTTTGGAGTATATTTGTCTTCATTTGCTACTATGCTGCTCTTTATAAACACACACTTGAAAATGTAGAAGGTCAACAAGCAACAAACAAACATCTGTATTAGCTCACACTGCAAGCTTGATGTGGAAACAGGCTTACTCAGATGTGGATACATAAAACTTACCTGAAGAACAACAGTTGGGATGGATTACATATAAGTAAAATTATTCAAAAACCAGTCTTCCCCTTAAAATGTTTAGTTAGGAACCCTAATTGCAAATAAGTCAGTTTAGTATATTGGTTAAGGTGCTAGCCAACAAACCAGGAGACTGTGAATTCTAGTCCCTCTTTAGGCATAAAAACCAGCTGGTGGACCTAGAGCCAGTCACTCTAGGAAGAAGACAGGGGCAAACTACTTCTGAAAAAAACATGCCAGGAGTCAAAAATGAACTCAAAGGCACAAACACACACAAAAAATCCATTTACTAGCATGTGCTATTTTAAAAATCTTTCTCTTGTCTCATATATCAACACCATAGCTCCCCACAATTTTGCCTTTGAATACATGGCCTTATCTTCACCTAGGCCTATATTTAGGGAATTTTATGCTGCTACCTTGTATTCTGGCCATTTTTCCTGCTTAAGCTATTGGAGAGCCATCAAGTGCAAAATCTGATTATCTCTTCCTCTGATGATGCTGGGGAGGTGTTTTTTTGGTGGGGGGGGGAAGGGGGAACTTGATTTGATCTAACTAAGCACACAAAGACTCTACTACTATTGTTTTTTCTCTGTACATTTTCAGTTGAAAGGATCATTAAAGTCAGGCCTAAACCTGGCAGGGGATAAAGTTGACACCATCTATTTGAGGTATTTTTAGGGGAGACATATACCCTGAGGCTAATTATGACCAAGTGAATAGGCATAAGAAAGAGATGTGCTTTTCTCTTTCTTGTTTCTGGGATAGGTGAGTGTTTTCAGAAGCCTTCATTCTGGGATGATGGTCTTTCAAAGGAAGCACCTAATTAGAAGTGATGGTTCCCCAAACCAGTAATAATAAAATCAAGATGGGCACTGCTTGAAGTCTTTCAAAGTCAACATTGTGGAAAAGTGGAGACTTCAAAGAAGAGAAAAAGGGTCTTTGAGTGGGGATAGGGAAGAAGACCATGAGTTTTTGTTTACTGAAGTGATCTTCAGTAACTTAAATGCTTGTATTTCTACAACTGGCTTCACATACTACACTAAACGCACACTCGTAACTTACATACCATGATCTCTCCAAACAAATCATGGAATACTTTAATATAAACACCTGGTTTGCAATAGCTAGCTTCCTACAACATACTGCATTATTAACTACTCAATTTGAAATGGGTTAGTGACTTACTCAATAAGCCATTTGCATTTGCTAACTACTTGCCCTAATTTTAGCCTAGCCAAGCAGCTTGCACTGAAATCGGATGCCAAGCAATCAATTTCTCTCTTTTTGGCAATGTGGAGGGGGCAAAATTAGGGAAAAGGTATTTAGTTGATGAGGAACTGAGACAGTGGAGGATGGATAACTTTGGCCTGTGAAGAGGAAAAGGATTCTAGGAGTAGATATTGAGTGAAGAGATAATGTTTAGCAGACCTATTAAGAAAAATTGATGGTTACATTTCTATAATTTGTTTGTTAGATTTGATTTTGCCAGTATAATCATTGTCCCAGCAGTGATTTTTGAATGGACATTATTTTGCATGAGTCAAATAAGTCTGTGTTCCATGTTTATGAAAGGTCAGTCTATCATTCAGCATATCAGCTGCTAGGCCTGCCTATCTAAGATTTTGGTGTTTTGGAGATACTATACTTGAAAATGACGATTAAAAGGATTTCCTTTTTGACTCTAGGAGTAGGAAACACATCAAAAAGATGATAGCAGCCTGTGTATGGGGAAAGGCGGTTCTCCCATAGAAAACCACCTCTAGACACTCTTTAATGCCATTTAGTATCAGAGGGAAATTCAGGTTTTTCAGAAAGCCAATAAAAGAGGTGGAATATATTTATTCAAATATATTATCTGCCCTACAGATTGAACAAGTTAGCAATGTTTGAGGGCTTTTCCATCACAAGCTTATATCAGAAGTGTGCCCCTCTCGCCACTTGGAAAGCTGAGCTGATTAAATCTGGGTGCAGCTTTGACACCAGAGGGAAGGTTGCAAAGAAAGTCTTGCAGTGTTTGTCCTAGAATTAGGAGATGGGCAGTTACTACCAATAGAAACTGAGTGGTTAGCTGGATAGTGGAAGTAGGAGCCAACATTGCAGTGGGGACCTCCACACCATGGCAGGATAAGAGTGGCCGGGGACTGCTTCTCTATACTGATTAATGTTGCACTGATTCTGAATTCCTGCCATATACATTGCATTCTATCTTTATATACTTTACATGCCCTGCTTCAATTTTCCTTTTCTTAAAGAGGATATCTTTAATTTAATCCCAAAATTTTTATTTTTAATCCCAAATTTTTAATTTTTCTAGTGCTGGAAAGGACAACCCTTGGGCTATAGAGCAGAGCTGGATTTTTTAATTTAGTTTTTAAAAATCCTGCCTTTATTATTTTTATAAACAATTCAAGGCAGTGGCGAATATATTTAATACTCCTTCCTCCTGCTATTTTCCGCACAATAACGATCCTGTGCAGTGAGTTGGGCTGAGAAAGAATGATTGGCCCAAAGTCACCCTGCCAGCTTTCATGCCTAAGACTGGACTAGAATTTAGAGTTTTCTAGTGCCTTAACCACTAGACAAAACTGTCTCTCAATCAAAAGAATACATCAGAAGAAGTCAGTAGCAAACCATTTTCATCCTATTACTATACGAAGAAATTACATAGAAATATTGTGATAATCATCAAGAGTTGAATTGGTTTCAGGAAGTCTGTAGTTTTATATGCTTTTGCACATATATAGTTTTGATCATCCTATTCTGGGTTTCACTTACTGGGGAAAAGAATCAAGATGGTAACTCTTAGGGTGCAGTCAAACTCTGCCCCTTTTTATGTGTAAAAAGGGGCAGAGTTTGCCCCTTTGCTTTTGTAATAATGGTAAAAAAGAGGCAGAGTTTCAGTTTTGTGGGCCTCTGATTGGGGACTTTAAAAAGTCACAGGTCAGCCTCCACTGTAATACTTTGGAGCAAACCAGGGCAAAAGTTTAAAAAAATGGGAGAAAGATCAGGCAAAGCTTGCTGTTCTCTCAGACTTTTGGTCTGCTCCTGATTATGGTATCATATTATGCTTGCAAAAGAAATTGTAAGGTTTTTTTTCCTTTTTAAGAAAAGCAATCCTGTTGAAATAAACAGAGTGCAAGATCCAGTGTTTTCCTTTCCATGCACTCATTGTGAAGAGTGAACAATCACTGCAATTAATTGGGGCCCAAGACCGCAAAACGTGTGACAAGGAGCTAGTGATGATGTCAGAATTTTAAAATAATTGGTTTATTATACAGATATGGTGCACTAATTATGCATAGCTGCATTCCAGTTCCAAATAATTCTTTTTTTTTTCCTGTGGCACTGTTGAATTAACTTCCCATTTTGGTGGGTATATCAATGTTGCTCTCAGTATTTATCAGAATCCATTGATAATGCTGAAATATTTCTGGCAACTTAACAGCACCCTCAAGAGCATTTAGTTAAAGTTGCTGTTGGTACTAAGGAGAAAGGAATCAGTGGGAACAAATTCGCACTTCTCTTTCTGATTTGTCTATGTATCCCTAGCTTTTGCCAGATGAAGGTCTGAGGCAGGGAAACACATTCACAGTGGATTCTTTACACAGGATGCTAATAATCAAAGTGGTCTGCCTCAGCCTTCAAAAATTTCTTGTGATATCCCTGCTTTAAGAGAAAAAACAACAACAACAGTGAAGTGTGCTTATTTCATTTGACCAGTGTTTGTTTAAGAAAAGCATTAACCACCCCTGAGTTTCTGATCCTGCCTTCAGCCTATATCAAAGGCAAATTTTGCTAAATTCCAGCAATAATCCATTCGTCACTGTGGTAAGGATAGTGAAGATCACTACGGTATTTTGTCTTTGAAGCAATAAGAGGCAGAAAGCTGGGTCAGCCATTATTATTAAATTCATAACTTCTGAAATGGAATAAGAAAACTGTTGGTGGGTATAATTCCTTACTTTACTGTAGTTATCAAGTGACCTGTTTGTTTTGCTGTCTTTAAACTATATTTCCTAGAGTTCTTAGACATTTGGCTAATTTGTCAGTTTGGATCAACCTGATGTTGTTTATAGAATGTATTAGAAGTATTCTAGCCAGGTATTGCAGAACAATGTAATGCCTTGTTTTAATTGGTCTACTGGCTCTTTAGGGCCAGTAATTACAACAATCAACCTAATGGATATAAGAAGTATATCGATTATGTTGATTGTTGTAACTACTGGTCTAATGAAGTAGAAAACCAATTAAAACAATGTATTACATTGTTCTGAAATACCTGCCTAGAATACCTCTAATGCATTCTATAAAGAAGGATGGACTTCAGCTCCCAGAATTCCCCAGCCAGCAAATGGTCTAGGGCAGGGGTAGGCAACATTGGCTCTTTTATGACTCAAGGTTGCCTTTCCCTGGTTTAGGCTCTAGGGCCTTTAAATCATGTAATAAATGATGACCATCAGGACTACATATCCCATAGATTCTTAGTTAAAGGGCACTGAGCATTTGGGCATTCCAGGACTGTGGTGCTTTCCTTTATTTTTAAAGAAGATTTGTACTGGACAGCAGGGGAAGACTGGGAATCAAAAACCCCAGGGCAATATGGGTCCCATCTGCCCATATTGTTTAAAAGGAAGTAAAGGTAGCCCCTGTTCTCCTCTCCCCATAAAAATTCCCATCTGATTATAGCTTTCAAGCCAAGCATTGGATAATAGAGTTAACATATATTTATGGCCCTCTAATATGAACCTTTGACTCTGGAAAAGATTCAGGGTTGTTTGTTTGTTTATTCACTTTGTATGGCCTTCCTCAGAAAGTGGCTCTGTGCGGCAAACATTCTTAAAATAAATTAAAAACAAATTTCCATCATAAGTACAAAAATTAAAATAGACAGCAACCAAGAAGAATGTTACACTTCATGACTGTTAACACAATCAGGCGATGGGACTCTTCACACACCTGGAACCCCAGGCCCAGACACTTTAGGTCCTTATGAAAGGCCAGCAGGGTCTGGACCATACTAATCTCTGTTCCATGTTTCATTTTTAGAGAAGCCTAATTTAGTCACTCCTCTTCTATATTCCAGACACCAAAAGGAGCAGAGGATGGATCAGGGCTAATGCAGCTATTCCTTAACTTGTCTCTTGACCAGGTACATGGATATGTATGGTCGTGGTGAGGTGCCTGGAAAGACACCCTCCCTGCAGATGTCAGCTGATAGTGACCTGTTAATAATATTTTTCTCCAATGCAGATTTTCTTGCTGTAGAATCTTGGATCAGTTAAGAGACATATAGCCTGCAGAGCCAACTAAAAAATGAGAACCTATCCCAAAGCCAGGGTTTTCTAAGAGGAATTTGGCCCCTTTCCTGAAAAATAAAACCCCAAAATGTCAAATCAGCAATCATTGGTGATTGAAAAGGGCTTTTCTTCCTGAAATAAAGTGCCAGAAAGGAAAACAGATATTCCTGTGTATGATGAGTGTTGTTTGCCTCTGTGAGAAAATCTGGAGGATGTTCATCTGGGAATATTGGTCAGTTGACAATTTTGAGCTCTTCTTGATTTGAGAAAAGCGTATTCTGATTTGTTTTATATAATGAAAATGGTCATGTAATCCGGTTACCACAATATGTGAATAGACACTATTTTATTTGTATAAGTATTTCATGCAGGGGTGGGCAGCTTTTCTCAGGGCTCCATGCAGTAGCCTTTTTGTGCTGCTCAGAACCTAATTTTCTGAAAGTCATCCAAAAGGCTCCCCACCATTTTGAGCCATGACATATAGAAAAATGATATTAAGCCCCACAATGCAGGATTCATGTAGCAAAAATATGAGCAGGAGAAAAGCCCTCTCCCTAAAAAAATGCACAACACACAATGTGTAACATGGCCCTCCCCATTCTGCATCCTTACCTTACACATTATCACTGGAATTCACAAGGATTTTTCCTATTGTCCAATTGGTTTGTGTGTCGCTAGCAAGGAACAATGTGCTGGTTTTCTGCTGGCCTTGGAGCAAACACACTGCTTTAGTGATACTGTTCAAAATCACTCATTTTTCTGGAGCTGCAAACTTACTAAGTAGGAAGAAAGAAAGAAAAACTTCATTGGATTTATATAACACACCAAGTTAAAATGTGACTTGCTTTTTTGTGGTTTGTGTTGTGTGAAGCCCCTAGCCAATTGTTGTTTATTATGAAAAACATAGCGTATTTAGATTTTTTTAAAGGAAACCACACGATGTGTAAAAACTGGTTCATTTCTCCATCCAGAAAACTTGTTCAAGATGTCTCAGAATAAAGGCAATTCAATGGGGGTATGCTATGTTTGTGTGGTTATCCATTTGTCAGGGGTGTACAGAATTTCTGAGTCAAAGGTGAAAGACATCCTTTGAAGTCTATACAGACTAGTGATGCAGATGTAGCCTTTCTCTACTATTATGGCCAAATGTGTCTTTTTTCTAGTATTGCAGTATGAGAATTGTGCAAAAAGGCACAATTGCTTTACGGTGTTAATAATGGTTGTATCTCCACATGCTTCACAGTATCATTTTGCCTTGGAATCTTCACAGTATCATTTTGCCTTGGAACACACTCTCATATTTATGAAAGCATAAATAGATGCAGAATCACTCAGCAGGTGATTGGGACCCCAATCGTATTTGGAACCCCAAATATGACAAATCTCTATTATTAAGCAAATAGGTCAGGTGATTAATTTAAAAAATAACTGCGTAACAAGTAATAATAAGTGTGGTGTCTTGTTTTGATGAAGCTAAATGAAATGAAGTCATACCTGAATGGAAGACCCCCTAAAGAATCAAGGGATTGTTAGGAAGTTGAAAAAAGTCTTGTAAAAAGACAATGGCAAATCATTTTTGTAAGTTGCCCCAAATCCCTATGCAGTTATATCCATGAAGTCCCCATGAATTGACCCAAAGGCACTTTTTCAAAAGACAACTGGACTTTCCTTGTTTTTTTCTTGAAGATGTTTTGCATCTCATCCAAAAAGCATCCTCGTTTCTGATGGCTTCAAGAAATAACAAGGAAAGTCCAGTTGTCTTTTGAAAAAGCACCTTTGGGACAACTGTGACCTGGATGACTGAAAATCTCCATAGACATTCACCAGGAACTGAGTGTGCTTTGAAGGAGGCTTTGACTCCTGCTTGGGCAGAGGGTTGGACTAGATGACCTACAAGGTCCCTTCCAACTCTGTTATTCTAAATCTATTGTGAGATCCTTGCATTTAGACCCCAGGATTACAGGTTTGCAGCAGAGTTACCTGAATTTAAAACTTGAGTGGAGTTGAGTTCTGAATTCTAATTAAAGGATGAATGGTTGTAGTTTGTGTTCTTGCACAGCCCTCCATAATTTCAGTGAAACACCAGAAGAAGAACTTCCCAGTAGTTGTCAAGTAATGAAATGGCTCCCAATTTCATTAGGGAAAACAGAAAGAGTGCCAGGAGACAAAATCCTTTGGGCCAATTCTTCAAGTCATGGTGACATTTTAATTGATGGAAGTTTTACAAAATGTTTTCATTGACTGATTAATTGCAAAATGTTTGAGCAACTACAGTCAACCAGCTCAAAGAGATTGGAATCACTGTTAGAAACTGGATTCAGCTTTGATTATAAAAGATTTTCCCCCAGGAAACAATAATTTTTGTATTTTTAAAAGCATCATTAACAGAAATTAAAATGCATTTTAGCCCTTGTTAATCCCTGGGCATGTTACAGCACAGGACAGATTTTTTTTTAAAAAAAACAAGACTTTCTATGGTGAATTAATTGTTTCTGATATTTTTAAAAATTATTTCTTTGTCTTTGCATATCTGTATGTGAAAGGCTGAAAGATTTCCTGTATAGAGAAATCTGAAACCATGTGAAAGTTGATTGACTTTGAGGTTTAATATAAGCTCTAAACTCAGAGCAGATTCTTGGAGATAATTTGAATACACAAGCTGAAATTCCTTTGTAGCCAAACATTTAACTTTTCAGCCTTACAGCTTTGCTTTGATGATGTTTGGAGATTTCCCTCATTCTGTAATCTTTGAAATATGGAATAGAAACTATTAAATTATTTAAATAGGTGTGAAATCCAATTAAATTCATGTTCAGCATTATTACAGATAATAACAAGTCAAGTTGAAAAAAATAGAGGAGTGACACACACATGCACACATACAGACATAAATATATAAATATAAATAAATACAATAAAACAGAAATGGACAATCTGCTGCCCATTCTTGGAATCTCTCAATTTCGTTTCATTTTCCCACTATTCTGAATTACATGAAATTACAGTTAAGCTTTTGCCAGCATGGGAAATTTCCAGATGTGTGGATTTCAATTTCCAGATTGTACACTGACTTGGAAATTCTGGGAGTTAATTCCACACAATTGGAGGGCACCTATTACCAAAGGAAGCAGATGCCATGAAGGTTTAAAATAACTTAACAAACAACAAACAAACAAATAAGCCTTTTTCCTGTAACTAGGAAAAAAACCCAAGATTTGTTTAAATGTGTATAGGCTAAAAATAAAATTAGGAGCTCAGCACCTACAGCATAACACAGTATTTCCCAACTTGACAACTTCCAGATGTGTGGACTTCAACTCTCCAATTTCCTCAAGCAGTATGGATGGGGCAGAAAAATTGGGGAATTGAAGCCCACACATCTGGAGGCTGGGAAGGTGGGGAAAAATTAATTCTCCTTTCTCATCTGCCACCTGCCTCCCACCCACTTCCCCTATTCAGCACAGCCTGATTCCACCTACATCCCATTGACCACACAACAGACGACACTCATTCTGTTCCCCTCCCTATTGTTAAGTGCTCATTTCTCTGTTCTGGAGAACAATAGACTCTAGCTCTATTCTTTGGCATGTTTAATATATAAGATATATTTTTCTGTTTTTGTTATGGTTCATTTTGTTTGTTTTCCCTCCCCCCTCTGTTTTTATAGTTTCGTTTTTAAGTGTAAAGATTATTTGTTTAATACTTTTAAGACATTTTGGTATTTTGTTTGCATTTTGTATTTTTTTCTAGAATAAAACAAAAAAAAATATATACTAAGAGATTGCCTAACTCTGATAGTTTCTTTATGCCCTATACCAGTGATGGCGAACCTTTTAAAGACCGAGTGCCCAAAAACTGCCCCCTGCCCCTGTTCCGCCTCCCACCCTGCCTGCTCCGTCACGCCCGCCCCCTGCCACGCCCACCCGCAGGGCCACGCACTGCCTTGATGGCCCACCACAGATCACCCAGGCAGCCCTGCAGTGCCATGGCAGCCACGCCCTCCACCCACACCCTGCAGCATCATCTGCATGCTATGGGGCGTGAGGGCGGAGTCCCTGCTGTCCGGCTATGTCCTTGGCTGCACTGCTCTGTGCGGGCCATGCCCAGGAGCAACTCTCCTCCAGGGGAGGAGGGGGCCACGGGGGAGGCGGGGCTGGGGCAACGGTGTGCGTGCACACAGAGAGGGCTCCGAGTGCCACCTCTGGCACATGTGCCATAGGTTCGCTACCACTGCCCTATACCAGGGGTAGGCAACCTTGGTTCTTTTATGACTTGTGGACTTCAACTCCCAAAATTCCTGAGCCAACATGGCTCACCTTGGAAACCTCTCCCTTTCCCCTCAGCATGGCTGGCTCAGGAATTCTGGGAGTTGAAGTCCACGAGTCATAAAAGAGCCAAGGTTGCCTGTCCCTGCCCTATACTAAGAGATTGCCCTGTACTATCACACACAGATTAAGGAACTTTCTGTGGATTAAAAAATGCCATGTGTCTGGATCCAGGAAACAGGCCTTCTCTTCATGGTGCTTGATCTCTCTCTGGATTAGCATTCTTCCCCCCCCCCCCGAGATCTATATGAACCCCATCTTGTTTATCTTTTAAAAACCCACTTTTTCTCCTAGGCCTTGGTTTAAAGTGGGTGGAGACTCTTTAAGATATTATGTTTTAATTAAATATTTTCTTCCAGGATTATGTTGATTTCTCTTATTGTTAATGTTATACATTGCCCAGCATTATCTGGGGTTGAGTGATCTTCTACATTTAATAAATAAATAAAAGGAAGTTAGAGAGATTTTAAGAATCTAGGTATATGTCAGCCTCACTATGCAGACCAAACCAAAATCTCAAAACCCCAACTAATCTAGAATTACTTTATTGATATTGGCTATAATAACACACTCTGGGAAGTCTGACTGTTTTACTGCCTACCCCTCCCCCTCCAATTCATGTGAATTAGGGAGGTGTCTGCCCAAGTCTTCTGAGCATGCTTTCCCTTGGTTTAAACTTAAACCATGTTTTGGTAATAGATCTGGTGTATCTCTATCAAGGTAATTTTCCTTACTCTTTTGAAGGCGTGAAAAGAAAGCAACCCTATGCGATCATCTTGAACAGCCCACCAAATTCATGTCTTTATTAATTCATAGGTTCAAAGACTGGGCTAAATTGGAAACCAAATTCATGAGTATTCAAATCCCTGATAAGCTCAGACATGAAACCAACGCTGCAATTGTCACTAGAAAAGCCAGAGTTTATAAACTTATTTAATTACCAAATTGTATACAGTACTTTGCCAGGGATCTTACTCCAGTTTTTAAAAAGCAGGTAAACTAGAATAGAACCACTTGCAGACATTGGGTCTGAAAAACTTGAATTACTACTAGGTGGCAGTAAAGAGATGCAGAAAAACTCTACCATGTGCTGCCATCTACTGGTTATAATTATTACAGCTTTTTCTTTGATTATGTATGCTGGCCAAAGTCTTTTGGGATTGGAGTTGGTTGTAAATATCATAAAATGAGTAAAATAGAAAACACTATAACAGAGGTCCCCAACCTATGGACCACAGCCCACTACCTGGCTGCGGCCCGTTGGCCACTAGGCCGCGTGAGTAGCTGGGCAGTGCACATGCGTGTGTGCATGCTCACCCCCCCTTGTGCCACCGTTGCTGCAAGTGTTGTGCGGGCAGTGGCAGTGCTGCAAGCGGCAGGTGGGCCGTGGCGTGATCCTCATGCAGGGGCAATGGAGTAAGCCCCACACCGGGGACAGTATTGCTGCGGGCCACGGTGTGGGCCTCACGCAGGGGTGGTAGCACGAGTCTTGCACAGGGGCGGCATCACGGCGGGCCACAGCACGAGGCCTGCAAGGGTGCGTTGGCGCGGGGCTCTCACTGTGGGAGGCACTGCTGCAGGCTGTGGAGCGAGCCTTGCACTGGTGATAGCATCTCCGCGGGCCTGGAGCCAGCACCACAAGCTTCACACAGGTGCCGCCGTCGCTGAGAGCCTCACCTGCATGCTCGCAACCCCATTTGCATGGTGTGCATGCTCGCAATCTGTTAGTATGTGCATGAGCACATGTGACCATATTCACATTTGCTTATGTGTGCGTAATTCACCTGCCTCTCCCTCTCCCACCGGGCCACCAAAACAAAAAGGTTGGAGACCCCTGCACTATAAGATTACTATAGAGGACAGAGGGACAGGAGGAATTGCTACCGAGGCAATAGCCAGATAAAATAGATCTGAATCCAGAACAAGAATGTAGCCTGAGTAAAGAGGGCCTTTCTGAGTTCTCACGAAAGTAAAAGGAAAAAGGGGAGGGGAAAGCTGCATTCAGACTTGCAAGGTTCTGTTATTCTAACTTTACAATAAAGTAAAATTCTTTACTTTATATAATGATCTATGTAATTTTGGCTTCCTAGTCTGGTCTGCCAATTACAAAACAACTTTTTTGACCTCTAATTTCAGTGGCAAATGTTTCTTTCAGTCAGTGGTGGGATTCAAATAATTTAACAACCGGTTCTCAGCCCTAATGACAGATTTAAGTAAAAAAAAATGTTATAGCGAAAGGTTTATTATTTCATGCATTTAATATTTAAATAAGAACAATAAAAGAGGTACACAAAAATAGATTATGTTATAAGAAAGAGTTTTTAAAATTAATGAAAAAGTATTAAATAATACCTGATGAAAAACAATAAAACTGTTATTGAAGATATTTCCATATTGCTTCTTGATTGGCATCCTCACTTGCAATTTCCTTTGCTTTTATCTGAGCATCATCGGCTGCATCACTTATCCTTAATCATCTTTTCACTATAGGAGTAGGATCCAGGTCATGGCAGGAGGCCACAAGGCTCATCGTACTGATCATGCCAGTGTCGCTGTTTGTAGCAGGAGACCGTGCAATGCATCATGCCAATTGTGCTGGTGCTATCACTCGCGGCAGGAGATAGCACAGCGCATCGTGCCAATCGTGCCAATGCCACTGCTCACTGCAGGAGGGTGCATGGTGCATCACACTGCTCGCGCCGGTGCTGCCACTTGCACCAATTGGTGCAATGAGACTTGCGGCTTCCTATAGCAAGCAGCGGCACTGGCACGATCGTTGCGAAGAGTCATGTGGCATCCTGCCGTGAGCAGTGGCAACAGCGCGATCAGAGTGATGCACTGCATGGCTTCTTGCCACGAGCAGCGCCATGTTCATGAAGAGCAGTGTCCTGCCTGAGCAGCAGCAGTGGTGCTATCAGCGCAAAGAGCAATGTGGCATCCTGCCGTGAACGATGCGCCACATGGTGTGCAGCCACAAGTGGCCATAGAAGAACTCAGATTTATCATAACTGGTTCAACGAACTCAACAAAAAATTAGGCATTGGTTCTGCCGAACCGGTGCAAACTGGCTGAATTCCACCACTGCTTTCAGTATGAAATAACAAAGATTTTCCCAAAAAGGATAGCGAGACTATTCAAAGTCACTTGACATCATGTATATCCTATAAAGTGCCTACTCAGTTTGAAGAAACCTCCTTTGATTCAGTACAAGACCTTCTTCCTTCTTGCCTGCAGTACATACAAAGCCAAATCAAAGCACTAGGTTCCCCCTCAAAGATTGTTTCCCTTTATTTCAAAGAGATTTAAAACTTATTTACCAATATTTTAGCAAAAGTCCATTTTCTCATATTTATGTTTTTATAGCTAACAGAGGCTGTGGGGCTAATTCCATCAGGGGAAAGCTTTATCTCTTCCTTCCCTTAACTTGCTCGCTCCTCTTAAGGGCTTCTGTTCTGTTCTGTTCTTTTGAGAACTGTGCAAATGAAGAGTGAGGGTGAAGAAATAATAAGCAGACATGCAAACCTGAAGGAATGCTTGAAAAAAAAAACTTCCAAAACCTGATGGCTGAATTCATCCATCATCTAGAGTCATTGATTTATTTAACCATGGCTTGTTGAATGCCATAAGATTGTATTCATATACCACACAGACCAAAATCTGCAGACCATGATGATTGAACTCACTTATTACCATAGGTCAGGATCAAACAAGCCGTATTCAGGTTAAACTTGATTAATGAACCCAACTATTCTGTAAGAAATCACTAAATAAAGACCATTCCATATACACCAAATTGGGGGAAGGCTGTCATATTAAATAAGATATCTTAAGTAAGA